>NW_019384393.1:722744-921743 GCF_000671375.1 Centruroides sculpturatus | reverse complement strand
TACTACATGAAAATGAAAATTAATGAATACACTGTGTACAGTAATTTACCTGATAAGACAGACCTGAGAAAAATACTTTATGAGAGCTTTTATACTTTTATAAAGCTGTCTATAATGAAAATTAATTAACTAAGGATTTTTTTGCCCTGCCAGGGTGTGGCCGAGTTATCCGGAGTGCCGGGTTATCGAGAGCCGAGTTTTCGAGGTTCTACTGTATATGTGCTTACACTTAGTATAGTGTACAATATTTTATTTTGATGAAGACTCTTTCTGTACAAAGTTTTTTATATTGATTATATTTATGTAGTTAGTAATTTGTTAGATATGTCTTTTTTAGCATTTTCAGATTTCTGATGTATTATTTGTCTGTACTGACATTCAATATGTAAAATGATAGTCTTGAATCTATGTTTACTAAGAACTTTCTCACTTTTTGACCAAAATTTTCATCTCCATGTTTTATAGTATTAAAAAAATAGTAGTTTAGGTTATTTTTCACTTACATATTTCTCTAAATCTTCAAATAGCATATTTAAAGAAAGTTCTTGGTTATTTGACTACATTTCATTTTTTCCAAAATAAAAAAACAAATGTTTAAAACATATTTAGAACTTGTATCAGTAACAACCTAAAGTTTTATTTCTAAACTTGTAAGATTTATAAACTATGTACTGAATAAATTTGCTCATCTTCAGATATATTCCATTGTGAAATATAACAAAGCAAGTACATTTTTCTAAACTTGAAAAAGCAAAACAAATTTATTAATTTTTAGTTGGATTTTTCTAATTGACTTAACCTCAAATTTAATATATTTCAAAATCCATGTAAAACCTATTCCAACATACTTTCAAAAGAAAGTAGAGAAGTTGCAGCCAAAGTTCAAACGTTAAACTTGTACGGCAAGCAGAAGTACATGTTTGATGTTTGAACTCCAAGTAAAACAGGTTGCACCACATGTTCATGTCACACACTGACTTATGGGATATTGTTGAAAAATGGCGGAAATATTTAACAACAATGAATGTTACTAGCAAAGGTAAATAAACAAATTAAACTACTTTAAAGAATTTGTAGGATGTTTAATAACACTAAATAATTATTTTTAATTAGCATTGTGTCTCCTACTGTAAGATAGGACTACCTCATACTTTTGTTGAGAGAAGTAGTGGCTTATGTAAATCTGAAAGCAGCTTGGGAAACTATTTTTAGAAAATTTATAAACATATTACACTGTTGATGTTAGAAGATGCTGTGAAAGAACAAACCTACTCCTACAGAATTATAAGCTATTATGAACATAAATATATGTAAATTCTATAGGCACTTTACATCATTTGCAAAAAAATTGAATAATTAAATAATTTCTGGATTAAAATCATCTATTTCTTTACAATATTATTCATAAATGCTTGAATAATCATTATTTTAATAAAATATGTCATAATTTTAACCCCAAACACAAAAAAATTAAGAAGTTTAAATCGAACTTCTACTCACCATGCTAGACATAGCAAATGCTATTCTAGAATTGCCAGATGGCAGTGCTTGACGTTCGACATTCACGTTTTTGCGATGAAAATGTCTGCTGCAACCTATCTAGTAAATCTGAAAGAATAGACCACAAATAATTACTTCTAACTTTTTGCTACATTTTCTACTTATAATCAACAAAAATATATTATTATATCTTTCTTAGAGAATTTTTAGATATAATTTTACCATTGTGAGCCTACATTGATACAATTATTAAAAAAAAATTAAAAGATATAAAAAATGAGTTGGTAGAATTTGTTACAAAATTACTTTTATACAAAATCTTATTTGATATACTTGTGCTAAAATGGTTTTTATTTTCTGATTCATTAATATCTTCTTTATTATGATTCTATCAGAAACTAGTTATTTACTTTTATATTCAGAATTTTCATCTGATAAAATGCTTTTTTTAAAACTCTCTCAAACATTCAAGACTTTCTGAAATATAAGTTTTTATATTTCAAAATATCTAGAATATTCTTAAAATTTGGTTTCTATCAATCTCTACTTCTCAGAACAAAAAAAACTGTGGATTTCATCTTTATCTAAGACATTAGATGCTGCTGATCAAATTGATCTGTTTGGTGATTTTAGATAAATTGCTATCCAAAAATTTCACAGTATCAAAGAAATAGAAAAAAAAATTTAAATTTTGGTTTTAACTTTTATTATATACTTATATAATAAAATTAAATATTATTATATAAAAAGCCAAAAGATATCACATTTGTAAGACCAGAATGTAAAAAACTACAGCAAATTGAAAAAAACTGGTATAGCAGTTGCAGTGTTAATTAAATTAACAGGAATGAACTGCTTATTTATTATATGAATGTATTATTTCAATATGGACAAGTGAATTTGAAATTCATTATTTATTTTTGTTTTCTCATTGTATAGGTTATCTTGAGTGAAATAAAATTTAATTTAGGAATAGAAAATGGAACAGAAAGTTGTGCAGTTACTTTTAGTAAAGTAAGTTATAAATAATTCTGATTATCCTGAACATTTGAGATTAATTTTAGTATTGAATATATTTATATAATAATAATAAATTTTTTATATGTTTAATAAATAATAAACAGGCAGTTCTAAAACATATTACTTTTCTACAGCTAAATATTTTAAATAATAATACATTTTTATATAATTCTATCATTTGTTGTTTCCTAACTCTTGATAAGACTATCTTTAAAATTTTTTTACATTTTTATCAAAGATCATTTATTGCAAGTAAACAAACTCTCTTCCTAAATTAACTCTCTCTCTCTCTGCTTAACTTGACTGATTATAAAATAAAATCAACTAAATATATGTTTATATAATATACACAATATGTCCCAAATGACAATATTAGTAGTGGATACCTATTGTACATTTCTTATATTTTGCATTTTATGAATTTTACCTTAATGAATATTTTTGTCATATTTGAAATTTTTGAATACTAAATCAACAATGAAACAATATTTATTGTTATGGTGATGTTAAAATATATTCTATTTGGTTTATTTATTTGTGCCTAATGCCATGTCAGACAAAGGTCAAGACATAGCTACAGAAAAAGTTTTGTTCATGTGCTGTTTGTGTATGTCTCTATGTTTAAGAATTTCTTGACAATGTGACATGCATTTAATATGGCAGTCTCCTGTAGTGTAATAGCCCTAATGTTCTCAGACTTTTGTGTATGTATGTGGTATGATGCCTAAGCAAAGAAGGACTACTAGCATAATAAGTATGTTATAATAAATACTGTGTTATCCATTCTTCACAGATACACTTTATTTTATGGGTGAGCTCTGAGTTATTTATTTTTTTCAGTGTATCTATGTATATGTTGTGGGTGTTTAGTAAAGCTATGTTTATGTTGTACATGGTTTTGTTTTGTTTGTCAATGAATGTGATGTCTGGTCTGCTGTAATGAATAGTTTTGTTCATAGTTATGGCACAGTCATAGTATGTTTTGTGTGTGTTATTTTTTATGACTGTCTGAGGTGTGTGTATTTGTGTTTGTATGCAAACTTTTGTTGTATTATGTTTGCTATTTCATTATGTTGATATAAGTAGTCTGTGTTTAAAACAGATAACCAAGTGTTATATAGTCTTGTGCATGATATGACGTTTTTACAAGTGTTGTCTGTATTATATCTTTTAAGATTTGCTTTCTATAGTTTTTTGTATTTATGATTTGTCCATGAGTGACAATCATGAACCCTTTCATCTCTCCAAAGAGATCCATGAATCAGCCAGCGGTTTGATACAATTCTTTCAATGTTATCCTGGCTGAGATTATCATCATTATGAACTCATATCTCTTTACCCAAACTTATATCTTTAAAGCTAATAAATATTCAGTTAATTCTTCTATACATATAATATAATAATTTCAGAGAACTAGTTAAAAACTGACTGTCAAGTTTATTTTGTAACNAGTTTTCTAACATATTTTTTATTTTTGCAGGGAATGTCTTCATCTGATTGAAGATACACCACCTGTTATTGAAGAAGAACTTGATTTAATATCATCTCTACCATTACTACAAGAATTTTCTATAAACATATTACCACTTAAAGGTTTATAAAATAAAATAAATTTTGTATAACTTATTTACAAATTTTTAATCTATTAAATAATGTTTTATTTAAAATTAATACATAAACATTTTATTTGTCAGTTAGGCTATGCGAAAATCGCTTGGAATTCATTAAACAAGCTCTGAAAGCAAAGCCAAAAGCATACAAAAATTCACAAAAGGTGTCATTTATATTAATGAATCAAAAAAAATAAAAATATTTAAAAAAAATAAAAATATTATATTATAAAAGCAAATATATTCATTATGTTAATTTAATCATTTCAGTTATTACGACTGTCATATTTTCTTCGTGTCTGTGGTCAAGATAAACAGCAGAGAGAAGGAAAAGTATTATCTTTAATAGCTGAAGTTGCTTTTGAGGTTTATAATTTTCTTATAATATTCAAGTTGTAAAAATAAATTTTATTCTTTAGTTATTTATTCAGAAAAATGTATATTTTAGGCAAAAGATTACCAAGATTGTTATAATATTTGTCAGCAACTAATGACTGGTGGTCATGAAGAAGGTTGGTCAATATGTCAAAAAATGGGAAGCTGTAATGAATTTAAAAATATTGAAGCAAAGTATGTAACATTATCACAATATTTTTAGTCTATTATTTATATATCATTTTAATGCTGTAAATTTAGAATTTATATAAATCTTAATTATTCAAATTGTATTGGTTATTGAATTCATCAATATATGTTATATTAATACAGATTATCTATAATAGGTTATAGAATTCATAGCTTGATTTATGGCAAGTTTTCTAGAAATATTTTATAGAAACAAAAATAGGTAATTATAGAATTGAAGTATGTGTTATTTTGGGAAGAAATTTTTTAAGCAGACAATAATTTACATGTACAGTACATATAACTATTGGTCAGGAGAGAAGGAAAATTATTTTAATTAGCTAGTAATAGTTTAATTACAAATCTCATAATAAAGAAGTTATTTTTTAAAATTATATATTATATAATGTAATTAATATATGTATATATAGTTATAAAAAATAATGTTCTAATTAAGGAAAAGGCAGTTTAATTAGGTAAATTTAAAAATTAAAAATTGCAGCATAATTTTATAACACTTAAATTTAGCTTACTTCTTATAATCATATTAAAAATATATAGTTTTCTTACATAACAAATATTTTTATTTTCATAAAATTTAATGCAATCTTTTTTAATAAAATTTCTAAAACAGATTAAAATTTTAAATATATATATTTGTTTACAGTAATTAAAACATAATGTAAATCTTATATACTTCTGTGTAAAAAATTATTCCAATATTCTTTAATAATAAAATATTGATATATTAATGATATCCAATTACAAAAATATACCCTTAACATTTTATCTCAATATTCATTTAGCTATATTTTATTTCATGATAGATTTTTCAGTTTTAATCTCTGAAGGAATTAAGTTGTTTATTTTGTTTTTGTATGAAATTATATTGTACAAAACAAATATTGATAAAATTTTAAGCAGTGTTTCTCAAACTATGGGTCACATTAAAATTTTAATTGGTTGCAAAATGATACTACCTTCCACAGAAACACTTGTAATTCTCATATTACTGAAATATTCTGTAAGAACTATAAACAGTAGCTATATCTTTGTGAATTGCTTTTTGTCTTTACGTTACAATATGAAACTATGAGCACTAAGTTTTGGCTCTGTGGAGGACATATAGTTGGAGTAATCACACAGAAGTTGGTAGACACAAGTTTATTATTCCATCATCATAATAAACCTGTTTCTACTTACTTTTGTGTTATTGCTTTGATTACATAAATAGTGTTGATAAATCCTCCATAGAGCCAAAACTTAGTTAGTGCTCATAGTTTCATATAGTAGATGTATCTGTTAAGTATAAAAATTTTTTAACAACTGTTTTTTTTATAATTATTATTATTGTCATTTAGTAATAAAATTAAGATTATAGAATATATGTAGATGAAATTGATTTCTCTTTTCTATTTTGAATAACATCAAAATAAATATTTTATGTAAGGTCATAGTCATAAAGCCATTTGAGTTGCAGTGATTTTGAAAATATTTTTTTGATTTGTTTTTTGAAACCGTGTCCTGTTTTATATTTGTGGATTTGTGGAAAGAATTTGATGGAAAATTTGCCATGTGTCTTTGGAATAAAACACAATACTAGTGTTTACTACACCACAAATATTTTTTTGTTTATTCAAACTTGTAGGTTTATTGTCATTCATAATAAATTATAAAAAATAAATAACAAATGCATTTTGGCACAAATAGATCAATAAATAATTATTAAAGAATTATTTTTTGTGTATATACAAAATAGCATTGATAAAACCTTCTTACAGTCTGAAAAGTACATTTTAAAAAGAGGCTCATTAAGTTTATAAAAAAAACTTGTAGTATTTTGAAAATAAAATTGGCTTCTGAATAATTTAGAAACAGTCTGTTTTATTTATAGTCATCAGGCTTACATTTTTTAATAGTTAAATTTCAATAACAAATAACTTAAAAAAATTTAGTCAATAACAAAAACTGAATTTGATGAAAGTTATTTGTTACAGATTGAAATTGGCTTGAATCACTCTTAATAGAAATGTGATCAATGTTACATTTCACACGCAGAAGATATTATCAATAATGTATAATTTTATTTTGTTGTATAATATATGGTGATTTCAGTTTACCAGGTTTTTTAAAAATTTGATATTATAAACATTTTGGTTGCAGAATCATTACAAACAAATATTGTACATTGGTCATACAAGCAAAAAGTTTGAGAAATGTTGATTTATACTATTTAATTTTATTTTATGAAATTTTTTAAGCTTCTTTATTTTTTTTTATTAGCTTTATAGTTTTAATTTATATATTTGATAAAGATTATAAAAGTGATTATTTACAATGTAAACTATAATGTTTAATCAGAAACTATTTTTTATCAATAGATGCAAATTATTGTCATTTGCAATTTCTCATTGTTCACCTGATTTATTAGTGTCATTGTTACAAATAAGAGGGCATCTAGAGCTTCAAGTAAGTTAAATTTTGAGTAAAATTTTTATACATTATTATATAGAAAATTCTGTAGATAAAAGTTTTATTAAATTTTTATAAATAATAATAATGTTAATAAAAATATTAATTGTAATTGGTGATTGTTTAATCATCTACACCACCAATTACAATTTGCTATTTTAAACTGTTTTTGCCAGTCATTTTGCCAGTTGTCATAAACATTTTGTAAAACTAATATAGAATTTTTCATGAAAGTATTATCATGTATTATAAATTTTAGTTTAAATATAAACCAGTAAACAAGTTGCTCAATTTTCCTGGCAACATTTAAAATTTTGGTGATGCCATCTGTTATCATATTTTATTTAAAAAATTTATATTTTTAACTATTACAAAATGGCAAAAACCTTAATTTTGATGGTAGGGATGAGTTTTATAAAAAAATTTTAAATGCTAATAACGAGTAAAGTCATTAAGTTGATCCTACTGGAGATACACATTATCCCCATTATCTCCCCACCCCTCAACCTTTAATTACCAAAATTTAATATCATCAATCCCCCTAATACACAAACCTCCCTGAAAAATTTCAGAAATTTTTGACAAAACGTACAGGAGCTATTAAGCTTTAAACAGAGTGAACAAAATCATGCTCCACCCACCCACCCACACACAAACAACTATACACATACATGAACACACACTAACATCCACCATACATACAGAAATTATCCCCAAATTTTTTTACATTTCTCGACATTTCAAGATGTCCTAAGTCC
The DNA here is from genome assembly GCF_000671375.1 of Centruroides sculpturatus. NCBI lineage: Eukaryota > Metazoa > Arthropoda > Arachnida > Scorpiones > Buthidae > Centruroides > Centruroides sculpturatus. The sequence goes on along the minus strand of NW_019384393.1, from coordinate 913,819 downwards.
AAAAATGTAAAAATCTTGAGTGCCCTTTTTTTGACCCATTACCATATTTTCCTCTGTTATATATAACAGCCAGGAAAGTAATAATGATAATATAACTTAAAAAGTATAAGCACTTAAAATTAAAATTTTATTATTATATGTGCTTACACTTAGTATAGTGTACAATATTTTATTTTGATGAAGACTCTTTCTGTACAAAGTTTTTTATATTGATTATATTTATGTAGTTAGTAATTTGTTAGATATGTCTTTTTTAGCATTTTCAGATTTCTGATGTATTATTTGTCTGTACTGACATTCAATATGTAAAATGATAGTCTTGAATCTATGTTTACTAAGAACTTTCTCACTTTTTGACCAAAATTTTCATCTCCATGTTTTATACTATTAAAAAAATAGTAGTTTAGGTTATTTTTCATTTACATATTTCTCTAAATCTTCAAATAGCATATTTAAAGAAAGTTCTTGGTTATTTGACTACATTTCATTTTTTCCAAAATAAAAAAACAAATGTTTAAAACATATTTAGAACTTGTATCAGTAACAACCTAAAGTTTTATTTCTAAACTTGTAAGATTTATAAACTATGTACTGAATAAATTTGCTCATCTTCAGATATATTCCATTGTGAAATATAACAAAGCAAGTACATTTTTCTAAACTTGAAAAAGCAAAACAAATTTATTAATTTTTAGTTGGATTTTTCTAATTGACTTAACCTCAAATTTAATATATTTCAAAATCCATGTAAAACCTATTCCAACATACTTTCAAAAGAAAGTAGAGAAGTTGCAGCCAAAGTTCAAACGTTAAACTTGTATGGCAAGCAGAAGTACATGTTTGATGTTTGAACTCCAAGTAAAACAGGTTGCACCACATGTTTATGTCACACACTGACTTATGGGATATTGTTGAAAAATGGCGGAAATATTTAACAACAATGAATGTTACTAGCAAAGGTAAATAAACAAATTAAACTACTTTAAAGAATTTGTAGGATGTTTAATAACACTAAATAATTATTTTTAATTAGCATTGTGTCTCCTACCGTAAGATAGGACTACCTCATACTTTTGTTGAGAGAAGTAGTGGCTTATGTAAATCTGAAAGCAGCTTGGAAAACTATTTTTAGAAAATTTATAAACATATTACACTGTTGATGTTAGAAGATGCTGTGAAAGAACAAACCTACTCCTACAGAATTATAAGCTATTATGAACATAAATATATGTAAATTCTATAGGCACTTTACATCATTTGCAAAAAAATTGAATAATTAAATAATTTCTGGATTAAAATCATCTATTTCTTTACAATATTATTCATAAATGCTTGAATAATCATTATTTTAATAAAATATGTCATAATTTTAACCCCAAACACAAAAAAATTAAGAAGTTTAAATCGAACTTCTACTCACCATGCTAGACATAGCAAATGCTATTCTAGAATTGCCAGATGGCAGTGCTTGACGTTCGACATTCACGTTTTTGCGATGAAAATGTCTGCTGCAACCTATCTAGTAAATCTGAAAGAATAGACCACAAATAATTACTTCTAACTTTTTGCTACATTTTCTACTTATAATCAACAAAAATATATTATTATATCTTTCTTAGAGAATTTTTAGATATAATTTTACCATTGTGAGCCTACATTGATACAATTATTAAAAAAAAATTAAAAGATATAAAAAATGAGTTGGTAGAATTTGTTACAAAATTACTTTTATACAAAATCTTATTTGATATACTTGTGCTAAAATGGTTTTTATTTTCTGATTCATTAATATCTTCTTTATTATGATTCTATCAGAAACTAGTTATTTACTTTTATATTCAGAATTTTCATCTGATAAAATGCTTTTTTTAAAACTCTCTCAAACATTCAAGACTTTCTGAAATATAAGTTTTTATATTTCAAAATATCTAGAATATTCTTAAAATTTGGTTTCTATCAATCTCTACTTCTCAGAACAAAAAAAACTGTGGATTTCATCTTTATCTAAGACATTAGATGCTGCTGATCAAATTGATCTGTTTGGTGATTTTAGATAAATTGCTATCCAAAAATTTCACAGTATCAAAGAAATAGAAAAAAAAATTTAAATTTTGGTTTTAACTTTTATTATATACTTATATAATAAAATTAAATATTATTATATAAAAAGCCAAAAGATATCACATTTGTAAGACCAGAATGTAAAAAACTACAGCAAATTGAAAAAAACTGGTATAGCAGTTGCAGTGTTAATTAAATTAACAGGAATGAACTGCTTATTTATTATATGAATGTATTATTTCAATATGGACAAGTGAATTTGAAATTCATTATTTATTTTTGTTTTCTCATTGTATAGGTTATCTTGAGTGAAATAAAATTTAATTTAGGAATAGAAAATGGAACAGAAAGTTGTGCAGTTACTTTTAGTAAAGTAAGTTATAAATAATTCTGATTATCCTGAACATTTGAGATTAATTTTAGTATTGAATATATTTATATAATAATAATAAATTTTTTATATGTTTAATAAATAATAAACAGGCAGTTCTAAAACATATTACTTTTCTACAGCTAAATATTTTAAATAATAATACATTTTTATATAATTCTATCATTTGTTGTTTCCTAACTCTTGATAAGACTATCTTTAAAATTTTTTTACATTTTTATCAAAGATCATTTATTGCAAGTAAACAAACTCTCTTCCTAAATTAACTCTCTCTCTCTCTGCTTAACTTGACTGATTATAAAATAAAATCAACTAAATATATGTTTATATAATATACACAATATGTCCCAAATGACAATATTAGTAGTGGATACCTATTGTACATTTCTTATATTTTGCATTTTATGAATTTTACCTTAATGAATATTTTTGTCATATTTGAAATTTTTGAATACTAAATCAACAATGAAACAATATTTATTGTTATGGTGATGTTAAAATATATTCTATTTGGTTTATTTATTTGTGCCTAATGCCATGTCAGACAAAGGTCAAGACATAGCTACAGAAAAAGTTTTGTTCATGTGCTGTTTGTGTATGTCTCTATGTTTAAGAATTTCTTGACAATGTGACATGCATTTAATATGGCAGTCTCCGTAGTGTAATAGCCCTAATGTTCTCAGACTTTTGTGTATGTGGTATGATGCCTAAGCAAAGAAGGACTACTAGCATAATAAGTATGTTATAATAAATACTGTGTTATCCATTCTTCACAGATACACTTTATTTTATGGGTGAGCTCTGAGTTATTTATTTTTTTCAGTGTATCTATGTATATGTTGTGGGTGTTTAGTAAAGCTATGTTTATGTTGTACATGGTTTTGTTTTGTTTGTCAATGAATGTGATGTCTGGTCTGCTGTAATGAATAGTTTTGTTCATAGTTATGGCACAGTCATAGTATGTTTTGTGTGTGTTATTTTTTATGACTGTCTGAGGTGTGTGTATTTGTGTTTGTATGCAAACTTTTGTTGTATTATGTTTGCTATTTCATTATGTTGATATAAGTAGTCTGTGTTTAAAACAGATAACCAAGTGTTATATAGTCTTGTGCATGATATGACGTTTTTACAAGTGTTGTCTGTATTATATCTTTTAAGATTTGCTTTCTATAGTTTTTTGTATTTATGATTTGTCCATGAGTGACAATCATGAACCCTTTCATCTCTCCAAAGAGATCCATGAATCAGCCAGCGGTTTGATACAATTCTTTCAATGTTATCCTGGCTGAGATTATCATCATTATGAACTCATATCTCTTTACCCAAACTTATATCTTTAAAGCTAATAAATATTCAGTTAATTCTTCTATACATATAATATAATAATTTCAGAGAACTAGTTAAAAACTGACTGTCAAGTTTATTTTGTAACTCATTGGTTTTTCTATTGCTATAAATATAAAATGAATTTTAATGATTAAAATAATTATACTTTTAAAATATTTCTCCTTATTTATCCACAATGGCATAATTTTCTACTATTTTGCTAACAGAATTGAAACTGAAGATAATGTCATTACCATTTTACTCTATTTGCTTCTTTTTTAAATTGTTTGTATGAATCTATTCTATATTAAATTAAGTGAATAAATATTCATTTAAAATTTAAAATACTAATAAATAATTTTCAAGTTTAGAAGATGGCAGTAAAATAAATTTAAGAGCTAAGCAATCAGCTCTCCAATCCGTTTCACATTAGATATTATCAATATTTAAATTATTTTCTGTTTACTTTTTTTGAGTTTATTTTAGCATTTATTATTTTTAATACTTATTCTATAATTATAATTACATCTACAATGAATGAATTGTCATAAATTCCTGATTATTCAAGAAATATCAATTTACACATATCAGGAAGAAGAGAGAAAAAAAGTTTCTGATGAAGATACCTATAAAAACTTGTGGAACAAAGGAGAAGAAACATTAAAAGCTTTACATTCTACAACACAAATTACAAAGGATGTTTTAACAGCCTTTGGAAGCAAAAAATTTTGGACAGATGTAATAAGGTAAATACTATGAATTTTGAACATGTACAGTAACGTGTACAATTCTCATACATGTACATGGAAAAGTATAATAATAAATAAATAAATAAATAAATTTATTTATTTATTATTATTATATTTTTCCATTGTTTGATGGATTATGGAATATTCACCAATTATTATTCTCATATATGTATCTTGAGATTGACAATACTTAGAATATACAATATAAAAATTTTTCATCTATTAAAACCTTTTTGAATTTAATAAATATGGATTTGAAGCATGCTTATGCTTTTGTTATATTTTAATCCTTTCTTTTCTCTCATTAATTATAAACATATACATAATATAATTATATTGTATTATTTAATATAGCTGGATTCCATCATTGGGTACATCTTCTGATGATTATTCACAAGAAAATATATCTAATAACAATAATTTAATGAAACAAGGAGTTGATGCTTTTTATATATCTGATTTTCAAAACATTCATATTAATAAGGTTAGTAAAATGTATTTTTATTTATAAATAAATGTAGATACCATGTGTTTATTTCACATTTTAGCTAATACTTTAATTACATTTATGCTATTTTAAATACTTTATAAATTTATAAGTTCTATTTTTATTATAATTAATTAAAATATGTTAAAAGTTTAATATAAAAAAATAAACAAAAAAATTAAATATGTAAACAGATCTTTACAAAATAAATAGATTTATCTGAGAAAAAATATATGATTGAGGAAAGAATAAAATTCAGTTTCAACAAATATATTATTTAAATTTTTTCAAAATATGCATGTTAAGCTATTATTTAAGATTATTTTTTTATTTTGCTATTTGTTAAATATCTTATTATTATACTGTACTAAAATGAAAAATCTGATGTATTATTAAATAAAATCAGGAGTTACATCAGTGACTCCCTACCAAGTAAAATAGTCACCAACTGACTATATATATACAGGAATCAGAGTTTCTTATTTTCAGGATCAATTTCTCCATCCTCAAACACCTGATGTAATTATGAATCTCTTGTTTGAGAGAAAATTGTTTTCTTAGGTAGTGTGCAAAATTTCAAGATTTTCTATAAAGCTGTTGCCAAAATTTAAGCAATTGAAAAGTGCAAAAAATAATCAAAAAAGCTGTAGTTTCTTTTCCTCCTCATCCTCCTTTTTATTCATCCGGCACTGCAGACACTTGTGAAAAAACTACTGGGTCTAGAAAGTTCAAATTTTAAACTTAAGTCTTTCTCATTATTAGTGAGGTGTTCATGAAACTTTCTGGTTGATGATCAAAGTTCACAGAGGTCTCTCATAAAGCTAATTCAATTTTACTGCTTAATTTTATGCTTATAAAGATAAAATTGCATGGAAACAAATGAGTTTTATTCAAAATGTTACTCATGATTACAAAAGCTGAAATTTATGCCAATTAAAACTTTTTATAGCAATTTTTCTAAGTGGCACAGCATATTGAAAGCATCAATTGGTGGCATGTTGGTTGGCAACATGTTCACTCTGCGGTCAGTGCTCAGTGACCGATCTTATGTCTTGAGATGATAATACAATTATTAAAAAAAAAAACAATTGATATCCAAACAAAAACATCTGAGGTGTAAAAAATTTTGCAAAGTAAAAACTTATGACAATTTAGACAAAATTTTTCTTAGGAGTTTCTCTTTGGTAAAGATGTGCTTGGATGTGGTACCCACAAGATTTTTTATCAGTATTTACCTTAAATTTTGCCTTTAGGCATCAAGTTTATCTTTTTCAAAGAAAAACTCTTAATGACCATTGTCTAAATTGTCATAAGGTTTTACTTGGTAAAATTTTTTTTACATATGATGTTTTTGTTTGGATTAACTACATTACATTAAATAAAACATTTATTAAAAAAATCTATAATGCAGTATTTTTAGCAGCATTAATCAATCAATCAACAATCAATTTTTTCATTTGAATGAAAAAATGACATCTAATAAATTCTTCAATATATATTTTTATATCATTAAATACTATTAATAAAAATATATATTGTACATTTATTAAAAATTAAAATACATTTACTGAAATAGTTAGTTTTACTTTTGATATAGTTTGATCCTGATTATACAAGATATGCTAGACAAGATCTTCCACAGAAAGTTACCATAGCAAAAAATGTGTTGAGAGCAATATTATTAAAAGATACTTTAGAAGAACCAGAGATTCCACATTTAAATTCAGAAGGTAAAATATAATAATAATAATGTTTAAAATAATTTTATTTAAAATAACAACATTAGTATTATACTAACTAGTATACTGTATTAACGCACTTTTAAGTCCAGCAAGATTAAGTTTATTTAAAGCAAATGTTTTCAGCCATTTTTAATGGTTATCTTTAGGTTACAATATAACAACAAAATTCTTCACTGAATGGAACAAAACTATAGAATATAAGTTCCAGATTCAAGCTATATTTAAATCTTTAGAAGATTACAAAATAAATTATGCTTTTGGAAAACGTAACATTGTTATAAACATGTTAATGATCATATCCCCAAAATTGCCTGACAGACATTGGCTTACCAAAAATTAACATATCCAAAAGAAGAGATAAAATACAACCATAGAATTAAAGAATAATAAAATGAAATTATTTATTTATTTATTATTTATAGAAATTATTTATTGTAACCCCTTCATTATATTTTATAACAATTTCCAAGCTAACAAGAGAGTTCCTATTTCTTTATGATTTGATTCTTTATGATTCTTATTGATTTGTCTTTAAGAGACAACTTAGAAATCTTCATTTCTTCTAATGGTCTCAGGAAGCATACATTATGTGTTGGTCTGATGAGCTTAGCCCAGGCATGGTCAACATACAGCCCACAATCAATCTTTCATTATTAGTTAATCAAGTCTGAATAGCTCAATGAAAAATTCTGATGCCTAAAAGAAAAGGTCAACAACTCACCTGTGCATTTAGAGTTAACCCTCCATTACAAATCTCGTAAGTACAACATAGAATATTGATAAAGCATGATAATGTGAAAAATGTATCTGTAATCTCTATCTACAATTTAGTCTCTACGGGGTGACATCACAATGAGATCTCACACCACATCAAAATCTTCCTAGGGCAGCCTCTGGTTCGGCCCGTGGAAAAAGTTTTTTTCCAATTCGGCCTGGGGGCAAAAACTGTTGACCACCCCTGGCTTAACCTCTTTCATATTTACTTCTGACTGTTTTAAAGCATAAGCAACTAATGCTGTGACAGACTGTTACTTCCTTAATATATAGATTCATGCTTCTTGAGTCTAGTATAGTTACAGTGACCATATTTTTTGGGGGAAAATAAAGGACATATCGAAGAAAATCAAAAAATACCTTATAAAATTCATAAGTTTATAACATTTATTACGAAAATAGTAGTATACAACAATGCATACATTAAAATTTTAAACAATCTGAATTATTACACATACACACATTGTAAAAATTTAAATATTAATTTTGATGCTTTTCAGTAGAATTAATTTTTTTTATAGCGCCGTTTCACGCTTCAAAGTCATAAAATTCCATACAGTTCATTTGAAAGTTGTATTTGACAGAAATACGTGCTTCTAATGTGCTTACTTTTAAATGGGTTTTTTCATTCGTCCGCATATTATTCAGCAATGAAAATATTCGTTCAACGGGGGCATTAGATCCAGGAAGACAAAAAAAAATTCTACGATTTTACAAACGTTTTTAAAAACAATTTCTTCTGCTGTAAAATGTTCAAAAATTTCAATCCATCTTTGATGGCAGGGTTGGTTATTCTGTCACCATTCGTCGATCTTTTCGTTTGTGACATATTTTTTTACACATGAAACCATCAAATAATTCACCGTCGAGTATATTTACGGACCAATGATTCGAAATAAAGATATAGTTTTCCTCTACCTTCGCCCACAAAGGGATTTCACATAATGTGACCCATTTAACACCTCTATTTCAATAAAAAACATGTCCCAATCATTTAGATAATCTATGCACGTTTGATAAAATGTGTACACAACATCATTGAATTTTTTGGCTTGTATATTTTCTGATTTTTCTAATGCTAAGACCACTTTTCTAATAACAATAGGAAGAAACCTCTCATTTTTTCTTTCAATTAACTTTAGCTTTAATTAACAAGTGTATCATCCACCAACTAGAGAGTTAAAAAAAACTATCGCAAAAATTCCCATAAGAGTGTCATCCCCTGGTACTGTCAGTGGGCCGTTTGGTTGGCGGACACACTGCACTACTGCGCTCTATGTAGCAATGCAACACTGATCGTGATGGCGTACACAAAACTAACTTGTTCAATATATTATTAAAATTTTTTTTTTAAAACTTTGCGTCAACTTTACAAAATAAAGGACAAAATGCCTATTTTAGGAAATAAATAAAGTTAAAGGACAGAGCAGTGAAATAAAGGACTGTCCTCTTAAATAAAGGACATATGGTCACTGTAAGTATAGTGGCTGCAATTTACTCTTGAATCTATGATCTAAAACAGGTATATGGTGTACTTCCAATACTTACAGGGAGCATTGTGTTCTGCATTTTTTTGTCATTTCTGGGGAGTTTGACATTTTTCAAAAATGCAATTTTTTGTATAACATTCTAAAGGTTTAAATATAGTTTGAATTTAAACTTATGTTCTATGGTTTTGTTCCATTCAGTTAAGAATTTTGTTGTTCTATTATAGCCTGAAGATGGTCATTAAAAACGACAAAAACATTTGCTTTAAATAAAGTTAATCTTGCTGGACTTAAAGGTTTAATGAATATATGTTAATAACATTTCTTTAAATCTTTAAATTTTTTTACTTATTTTCAGTGTTAATTGACCTTGCTCAAATGATGATTTCTGAAGACTTATATTTCAGCTTTTCTCTATTATTGGCACTTGTAAAGGTATTATTTTAATTTTCAATCTGTTAATTACTTATTTTTAAATATTAAGCAAAAATTATTTTTTAAAAATAGTGAATTCTAAATATAAAGATAAGTAATTATCATTTAACCATTAACAATAATAAAATCTGTACTTCTGATTGTACTCACAATAACTGTCAATGCTTAGGATTATTAATATTGACTTGTTAATAGCTTATTGCTAATTTTTAAATAATTGATTATTTGAAAATAATAAGTAGTAATTTTGTTTTTTTAGACATAAAATTTTTTTATTTTTGCATTTTTATTAAATATGCTTTGATTTTAAAAAACTATATAGGAAGAAGAGTCAGAAAGATTTTTTAGCAAATTACCCAATACTGCAGTAGTACTACAGACTGCTTTATATTATTATGCTCTCAGATTGTATGTCCTCCTTTACCCTAAGGATATATTGATTAATGTATATTTTTGTGATCCAACTGAAATTATTAATCAAGTATGCTTAGAATTTTAATTTATCAAATTTTTTTATTTAATTTATAAATTTTGTTCTGATTTAAATCATAATTTTAGGTGATTGCATACATTACTAAGAGAAAAGATCTGATGCCAGAAGCCACAAAACTCTCAAAATTAATTCAGAAATATGATAATATGCTTTTTGATTTTATTCAAGCTGAAGTACTGCATGGATTAGGAGGAGGAGTTGATATTACAAGATTTACAACCGATAACATTTATAAGAAAGAAACCATTTTAGGATTAGCAATGTATTGTATTTTCAGTTTTTAATTATTTATAAATAGTTATGTGATATTTTAGATATTAATCAGGGAATTATTAATGTTTTAGAAGAATTATAAATATTTAGTTAGACTTTTATTCAAATATATATTACAATATTTTCACTGAATAAGTAATTTAATAAAATGTTTTAAATAAGTAGCAACAACAAAAATCAATTTGTGGAAATAATGCTGTTTTATGTAGATAAAAATGATAATTAAGAAAATGCTGACTGTATGAAATAAGTTATATGCATTAATATAATGGACAGAACAATTTAGAATAAGAATGAAAGAGAGAAAACTTTAAAAATAAGATAGCATTTAAAAGAAATTTGTTGTAATTGAAAGAATTATAAAATTATAGTTTTGAATAAGTGTGCCAAGTATCCTAATCAAAATTTTAATTTTTAATAAAAGATTGGATTATAAACTTAGAAGAATATTTTGTAAGCTTCTTAAATAAATAATTTCAATAAATTTTGTAGAAATTTAAGGATATAAAATGACCATTGTAGAAGGATATAAAGTGACCATTTCATATATTTTACTACTAATAATTATATATTGATATGTTTTTATACTCATAAATTTGTCTCCTAGTTGCAGGGTAAAATTTTTGATATTGTTATATGTCAGATATATGTTATTTTCATATTAGCATTTCCAATACCAATCAAGCATATATTTTTGCAATACTAATAAGCGTATATATATAATCATAGTATGTTTAGGGTGAGTGGAAAGTAACTAGGCAATTGCAATAATTTTTGTAATAATAATGCAATCATAGTAAAATATAGTTGTACATATACATCAATTAATTGAAATTTATAATTCCCACATCAATCAAAGGGCCTTGGTTCATGTAGAGGGTAGTATGACAGAGGAAATCCAAATATTGAGGGGAGTAAGACAAGACTGCATTCTCTCACCATTGCTCTTCAACTTATACTCAGAGGACATAATCCACGAGGCCCTTGAAGATTACAACAATGGAGTAATAGTCAATGGTGTTCCAATTAACAATCTAAGATATGCAGATGATACTGTATTATTAGCCTCCAGTTTAGATGAACTGCAAGTGTTAATGAATATGATTGCGTCCAAGAGTCTTGGCTATGGATTGCAATTGAATATCAAAAAAACAAAGTGGATAGTGATAAGCAAAAACCAGTACAACCAAAGCCAAGGCACACTTGTAATTGGAATGCTGTTATCAATAAAGTGACAAGTTACAAATATCTGGGCTGTTGCATTACCAAAAATTGGGACAATGCAAAAGAAATTAAATGCAGAATTGAGCAAGCAAGATGCGCTTTCATAAAATTACAGAGGGTCTTTACCACAAGAGATATGCAAATACAGCTTTGATTGTGACTGCTTAGATGCTATGTTTTTAGTGTTCTATTGTATGGTGTGGAGACTTGGACACTAATGGAAACAATGTGTAGTAAGCTTGAGGCTTTCGAAATGTGGACATACAGGAGAATGCCAAGAAAACCAACAAAGAAATATTAAGACTAGTGAACAAGCAAACAGAAATAATAGACACTATCAAGAAGAGGAAACTGGAATATTTCGGCCACATTATGAGAAATGAAAAATATCATCTCTTACAAATAATAATTCAAGGTAAAGTTGAAGGTAAACGTGGCCCAGGCAGAAGAAGAACATTCTGGCTCAAAAATTTATGACATTGGTTTGGGCTTAGTATTGGATCACTATTCAAAGCAGCTGACGACAAAGTCATAATTATGCAACTGGTTGCCAACGTTCTTGGAGGACAAGGCACAAAAAGAAGAAGACATCAATGGTATGCACAGTGATCAAGAGAGGCTGTATGTACAGTGGCAGAAAAGATGGCTGACAACTTGTCTGTTCAGGAGCAAGCATAGATTGGCCCACACTATAAGATGTGGAAATCACTGGTTGCTATGCAATGATGTTGGCATATGGTAAGGCATAATATCATGCTACAATCCCACCAGAAACAATCAAGAATTGTCATTCAAAGCTAATGACCACAGGTTTGTTTGAAGACACACAGAGAAGTTAGTAGATGGGTGATGGTAACTACATTGAATTTTAAAGTATGCATCTGTATTTCCATTTAATACAGTGGTTCCCAATGGGATCAGTACTGCCCACTGGTGGGTGTTGAGGAGATATAAGAGGATTTTTTTCGTCCAAGGTAAATATAGAGGCGTTGAGGACCAATTGCCGCCCCCTGGGCAATACTCACAAGAATGCGCTGAAAAGTTTGATCAATGCTAAAAATCATCGAATGCATGTTTCAACAAATAGTTCTAAATGTCTTTTAAGCAAGATCAGTCCATATTAAAAGTAGATATTGGTACATTATAACTTGTTCCTAATACCTTTTTGACTAGTACATGAACAAGTTGCAGCATGTGTGTGTATGTTCCAGCTCGATCAACAAAGCTTATATTTACAAGTTTTGATGGGTTCATTAAGCAATAATATAATACAGAGACGAATCGTCAAAATGTCTAAGAGTGTGAAGACTGACTAATTTTTTGAAGACTAACGAGTTTTCTTTACAGTTTAATGAATCTACTTTACCAAACAATGAGTCTTTACTTCTTGCATACATTCATTTCATAAAACATGAAAAATTTGTCAATAACTATTATTTGCAAAAAAAATTTAGAAACAGAGACTAAACGATATTTGACATATTGGAACACTATTTTAAAGAAAAAGGTATTTCTCTGGATAATACAGTAGAGCCTCGAAAACTCGGCCTAATGTGGACCAAAGGGTGGCTGAGTTTGTGAAAATGCCGGGTTATCGGGAATGGGGTTAAAAAAGGATAAGTATGCGTGTTTCCTCAGAAAATAGTGTACTGTACTTGTATGTATTGTTTGCTTGAGAATACAACAGAGAATAAACTGCCCAAATACCCTTAAACAAAGGAAAAGTACGTCCTTTATGAAGGCATAGAGCCTTTACTATGTGAAAATGAAATTTAATGAATACACTGTGTATAGTAATTTACCTGATAAGACAGACCTCAGAAAAATACTTTATGAGAGCTTTTATACTTTCATAAAGCTGTCTATAATGAAAATTAATTAACTAAGGATTTTTTTTGCCCTGCCAGAGTGTGGCCGAGTTATCCGGAGTGCCAGGTTATCGAGAGCCAAGTTTTCGAGGTTCTACTGTATCATGTCCATTGCTACTGATGATTCTCCAGCAATGGTTGGATGATGGCACAAGTTGATTTCATATTTGAAAAAGGCACTACCAAATGTAGTAGCTGTGCATTGTGTAATTCACAGACAACATTTGGTTGCAAAAAACCTTAGTGATTGCCTTCATTGCTCACTACAGTATGTAATTACAACAGTTAACAAGATCAGAAGCAATGCTCTCATTGAAGGATTGTTTTGAAAACTTTGTGATGAAAATAACAAAGATTTCAATTGTTTACTATTGCACACACAAGTTCGTTGGCTATCAAAGGCTACCTGTCTAAAAAGATTTTATGACCTCTTTGACTCAATTATAATGTTTTTTGAAAACAAAGATGATTCATTAAAAGAGAATTTATTGAAATTTAAGAACGATTTAGCTTATTTAACTGATTTATATAATACATTTAATGAAATGAATCTACAACTGCAAGGAGATAATTTAAATTTGATCAAAGCAAAGGCAACTATTTCTGCATTTGTGTCAAAACTTGCCTTGTACAAACAAAATTTGGGTCAAAGACAATTCTATCAGTTTCTGAATCTTTCCTCTGTGGAAACAAATGATGATGGCATTTTGGCATTTTGCCAGCATTTGGAAGCACTTAAAGAAGATTTTACAAATAGATTTCAGGATGTCCTTAACATGACCATTCCAGATTTGATTCAAGAACATTTCTCAAACCTACAAACAGCAGAATTATCATTGCAGGAGGAGTTGATAGAATTGTCAACAAATGAAGAGTTAAAATTGAAACTAAAAAATGGATATCAAGAATTTTGGCTTCAAAAGCAAATTCCAGTATTTTATCCAGCTTTATGGGCTGCATCAAAGAAGTTTTTCATTGCATTTCCATCATCATATTTAGTCAAAAGAGGATTTAGCATAGTCAGCAATTTACTAATAAAGAAAAGAAACAGATCGTCAATAGTAAAATGTGGCAATTTAAGATTGCTGATGACAAATATGGCACCAAATATTGAAAAACTAGTGTCATTACTCTCAAGCTCAGCCCTCTCACAATAATAATATATTAATTTTTTTAATAATATATGTTTGATTTGTTAATGAAACTTTGAGCAATACACCAATATTGTTAATATTTTTTCATAAAGTAATTTTAAAAATCTGTATTTGTTTTTCAATATATAATATAGTATATTTCATCTAAGATGGGTGCCATCAAATCGCTGTTTGAAAAAGTGTACTATGACCTGAAAAAGTTGGAAAACTATGAAACTATTGATTTCAAGAATGGGAATGGTGTGTTTTTTTTTTCTTTCTGAAAAGGGGGCAGTAGGCCAAAAAAGGTTGGGAACCTATGATTCAGTAAGATATATGTTAAATAATTTTAATCATCATTGCATTAGATTTATAGAAATTATAATAATTTCTCAATGCCTAGTTACTTTCTACCCATCTTTTATTATATATTTTATTTTTTTAAATAGGTATATTTGCAAAAGATCTTTATTTGGACTGACACTTCAATTCTGTTATAGTTTTTGTTAAATGAAAATTTTTAAAGTAACTTCATAAAGAAAAATTTAAAATAATTAAATAATTTTTTTAGGACTGCTGATGATTCTGTACTGAATGTGTCAATTTCTCTTGCTCGTCACTATAATATTCCAATCTGGGATGTATATATGGCAAACATAGAATTTATGTTTCTTGAAGAAAGGTACATTATTGAATTAATTATTTAAAAATTTTTCATTTTCTTATATTTGTCTCATACTAATAATCTACTTATACTTGCTTTCAAATAGTTTATCTGTTGATGATATCAAAGTCAAAATAGAGCATTTTGATATGATGGAGGAATTATTATTGAAACCAATACTGTTTAAAGAGAAACTTCAATCAAACATTTATCCTAGTATTAATGGAAAAGATTTTACAATGTTAATTTTTTATTATACATTATTGGAAAAGTGTGGAAATGATAAAGATTTTACAGGAATCAAGCCAGACATTCATTTAGAGATGTTAGAAATATTAGAAGAAATAAATCCAGGTATGTAATAATTTTGAACATATTAATGTTTTGGAACTAATATAATATATGTATGTATTGTAATATATAGCAGAGTCCTGTACTATACAACACAGGGAATATGTTTCACATTACAGAAAATTATGTTATTCAGATTTGCATTATCAGATGATTTTTTGCAATTTTAAACTTAGGACTAGAAGTTGAAAAAGAAAATGTACACATATGGATGACAAAATTAAAATTTTGTATGAGTACTAGTCATTTTTTTCATTGGGTTATATGAATTTGCATTATATGGGAGCATGTTATACAGGAGTTTACTGTTTTACAATATTACCATACACTATTAATGAAAAATCAAACAGTATAATGTAATATTTAAATATTCATATAATTATATAATTTTATAACTATAATTTAATCGTAAAAACTTTTAGAAATTTTAATTAATTTAACTAATTATTGAAACCACGAATAATATTATTCTTAATAAATAAAATAATCATTCAAATTAATGTTTTTGAAATGTAATATATAAAAATTTATTTTTAATATTGAAAATATGTTATATAGTTATGTCTTATAAATTTTAATTTGGTAATTCATTTAATTTCTTGAAGCTAATTAGAGAGGTTATTTTAAAAAGCATTTTAAAATAAATTAGAAATGTTTAATTATGCATTATTTGTATTGTAAAATATCTTTTGAATTAAAAATATTTGCTTTAATTATTTATTTGTTATTAATGCTAAATAAAATATAATATCTATAGTAAGAAATAAATGCATTTTTATTATTTTTCATTCAAGAATAATCAGCTTATTTACCAGTACCAAAAGAATAAATGCGTTTTATCATGTTTACTAACTATTATCAGGTTACAAACTAATCAGACAGTTTAAACTAGAAGGCAATTTAAACAATTCCGGTTTTAAAATACATTATGTAATTTATTTTATTTTAAAATTAGTTAGAGAAATAAATGTTCATTCTTTTAATAAGTTCATCACTGGTAAATAAATTGATTATTCCTGAATATTTATAATTACCAGTTTATTACTTATTGTTATTTTTTTATGTCTATAAACAACTTATATATAAAAATATTTAAATTATTATAGATTTAGATTATAAAATGCTTATCAAACCAAATAGAGATGTACTTTCCATTCTCTATCCTGTTCTTAATGAAAATAATATTGAAATATTTACCAAACTAGCAACAAATTTAATTGACCAGGTGAATTATTTTTTACACTTTCTTAATGAATTTAAATATGTCTTATAAAATTGATTCTTAAATATAATTGTTGTTTATTTTAATTTACTATAGAATGGAGAAATGGTCAAACCTAGTTCTGTTTTATGTATCTGGACACAAAAGTATTTTTTTGAAGGTGATTCAGACAAGAATTTACAACCAAAAACATTTGTGAGTTTGTTGTAATAAACATTTTTTAAAAAAATTTATTTAATTAAATTTAGAATATAATTTTTGAACAGAAATATCAAAATCATGCAACTGTATAATAAAATTTTAATTTATTAACTTAATTATTTTGTTAAAATTTTATTTTTTTATATCATTCAAGAAAATTTTACTTTGAAAACATGATTGAAAATTCTGTTTTGGGGTACAGTTGCTCAATCCAAGTATAAGTACATAAATACTCTGTTATTTCTTTTGTATAGAGAAAGTTCAATGCAAGAACTTAATACAAAATAAATTGCCAAAAAATTAAAAACTTTTTAAGAATGAATTTCTTATTTTCAGGATGAATTATTCAGGAATGAATAGAACTGTAAATAGTTGAATATAAATATGTTTTTCATAATTACACAATGTCAAGTTGCAAAATATATCAATATATATCAAATTAATTTATTTTACTTTTAATTTATATATTTATATTATGCTAATGTTATATTCTTATGAAATGTTTGTTACATTCTTATTTGAATTTAATTATATATGTACGTGTTATGTTCTCAGTGACTAGAGGTGTATTCTGAGTTTTTGTAAATATTTTTTGGGCAAAAATATTTACAAAAAATATAAATAATTTATTTTATCTAAAACTGTAACTGACATACATACGCAGATATGTATTATTATAATTACAGTTTAAAATTTTAATGAACTGTATAACAATAATGAAATTTTTTTACATTTTATTTATTTTTTGTAATATGAAATAATTATATGAATAATTGTTATTTAATGAGCATTTTAGAAAATCATACTAGAAAAATATTTTTGTAGCTTATCAAAAAGTTGTTTATATACTATATGATGATAAACAGATTTATGTAAAATGATGATAAGATTGTAATGTAAATTAACTATTTAATTGCATCATATCATCATTACAGTACTAAATTTCTATCAATATTATAATAAACTGTTGACTGTTTTAGATTTCTGTAGTTTCTCTGATCAGTTTATAAATTTGAATTTCACAAATATATTTAATACTACTTTAAAAATGATAATACTTTTTTTATAGATGATTTAAAATCTAATATATGTTAGTTTTGAAAATATTTCAGAAGAATAACTTGCTCCTGTTGATCCTAGCTTAAATGCTTACTAGTTTTATGTATGCAATCATTAACACTTTCATAAAGCTATATGAGCTATTTTCTGCAGCAATCCAGATTTTTTAAAAAGAAATTCTATAGTATTATTTTTCTATTATTAATACTTATTAATGGGATAATGTTTGATTTTTTTTAATGATTAATATAAATATAATTAATTAGGAAGCAATGTTGATTTTATTTAAGTGTATTTTTGTAATTGTTTTGTAATAAATTTATATAGAATAATATAAATGGAATTTCTGTATAGCAAATAATTAAACCACATCTGGCATAATAATAATAATATTATTTTTTGAAATTGTTGTTGTTACTATTATTATGCTATTTGATGAAAATAGTTTATTTTAATTTTTTACATTCAAGTGTGATTAGTTATGAATTGATAAAAATTGATTTTGGTTTTTTAAAATGAGATAAATTTATTTAGTCTATAAAAAGGTGATATCTTCTTTATGTTGAACTATTGCTGATATATTATTAGCTGTTATGAAAATTTTACAGTTAAATGTCTTTGTTTATAAAATATTTTTACAATGTAAATTCTTTCTAACATGGCCATGAGATTTGAATTTACTTTATTAAGAGAATTGAATCTCTTAATAAAGGATTATTAAAAGATTTGAAGTAAATTCAAATCTCATTTAAATGAAAATCTGTTGTTAAAAAATATTTTTATTATGATAATTTTGTAAATAATCTAATTATTAAACCAACTGTTGTATAACTTGAGTTTATTCTTATAATTATGCTATTACTAACTGAACCAAATTATAGTATTTTGAAAAATTTTTTGACATACTAATTAATGTTTAAATGTGAAATTGTAGAATCACCCACTGTTCTGACATAATTAATTAGGACATTATTTTTAAATTCATTTTTTCTGCTTTTAAACGTTCTAGATAAATTGAAAAATCCAAGTATCATATGATTATACAAAATAGAAATAAAACTTTTAACTGCTGAGGAATTATATTATAAGAAAATAATGATTATTATGTAGAATTTTAATGACTAGAAATTTTCCTCTTGTATTTATATGGAAGTTCTGGTCTTTAATTTTATCTTCTAAATTTTTATTAATAAATAGTTTTTATTGTAAAATTATTTAAGCTGTATTGATAACCAAAAAATGTATAGATTTATTATTATGATATTTTATTATTACCATTTAATAAACTTGTATAAATTTAAAATAAATTGGTTTAGATAGTTATTATGTAAAATTACTTTAGATAAATTGTTATGTATACATTTAAAAGAAAATTTTTTTATAAATACCATGTTTTCTAGATTCTAATGTGCCATTGAATCTAATGTGCATCAATTTTAGAGATGTCAAAATCCAAAAAAATTAGCTTGCAAATATAATGTAAACAGTCACAGAAAGTTAATGCATTTAAACACTAATAAAAGAATTTTATTTTCATGTTTACAGGACTTCACAATGTCCATATTTTAAAATGTATTTGAATGTATTCATTTATGACTCCATTATCAATCTGTGAACCAATACAAAATCACAGTCAAAATTACCAGACAATCAACATTTTAATAGTGAGATTTCATATTAGTATGCAGAAGCATGAAGTTTACCAGAGATATAGTATCACACTGAAGTATGTATATACATATTCTTCAGCTTAGTGGATAACTGTCTGTTTAAATACAACTTTATAGAAGATTTGTCTGTTGAACATGATTTATTTGGCTTGCTTTAGTTCAAAAACCATCAAACTGTTTAAAAACCAAAGTAGTGATAGGGATGTGTACCATGTTTATACTGACATAATACACACAGATTGCCAAAGTGAAGAGTGAAGAGCAAACAATGCAACTAAGGTTGCATTAAATCAACATTGTACCTGATTCTAATCCACATCCTAATTTTTGAGACCAGAAAAGTTAGAGAAAGTGCACATTAGAATTGAGAAAACAGTACATTTAAAAGTTGATTCAGAAATCATTATGCTAATTTAAATATTAATTTTAATTTTAGTCTGATTGGATAAATCGTTACGAGGCATGTAGCAGATACTTCGAGCAGTTTTTTGCTTATGATTTTCTGGAGTTTGTTAACAAAATAACATTCAGTGTTTCAGCTTTTGAAAATGTAAGACTTAAATATTTTTCAGCTTTTGTTAGTTCTCTATTGTAAACATTTAAGGAATCCTAAAAAATACAAAAATAGATATCATTTAAATTTTATCTTGAAAAAAATCATTATATTTATTCTTTCTATAGAATTTTTAATAAATGAATGTAATTATTAAAAATTCTTAAAAATGTTTCAAAACTTTTAGCTCTCCACAAGATGTCGTATCAAGATTAATGAAAAATCATTAAAGTACTGTAAGAAACGGATTGATGAAATGGACCCAGATGATGAAAAGTAAATTTATGAATTTTATTTTCCCAATTATTTTTAAACTTTCAAAATATTATAAGTTACTAAATNTATTAAATAGATTCAGGTATTGCTAATAAACTGTATTATATTCCCATGGCCGATTTACATAATGCTTATATTTTGTTTTAAATTGCGTACAAAAGCGGCGAGAAAAGATTAAATCTGTTAAATGTAAAAATCATTATAAGAGAGTTCTAAAAACCTGCGTTCTATCACAAGTTCTACAGGTAAATTGATTAACACGTGCTTTATTGTTTCTTCAAAATAAACAGTCAAATTAATAAGAAAAAATTTCTAGACAAAGCAAAATGGTGCCATAAAAGTACGAAGACAAGTCAATATTTAGGGTCGCCATTTTTAAAATGTTTCGTTCAAGTCTGTAATAAAAGCTACGGATTTTCGTCTGAATTATCCCTACACACTTGGGTTTTATTAACATCATATCTAATTTATAATTCCAAAAAATATATGTTAAATGTTATTTACAAGGAAAATTATTATATATATTCAAAATGTCATCCTTTAACATATGTTAATTTTATGACATTAAAGAGATATCTTCATTTAAAACTACCACTTTTTATATAATTTACAAGAGTTTAAATTTTTAAATGCCGAAGAATGTGTAAATAATAAAAATAGTTTAAGGATTCGACCTATATAAAATTATAATTGCTCCCTATACTAAAATATAAAATAAGGTGAGATTATATTTGGATAAAAGATAACATGTGTTAATAAATATAGAATAAATGAGATAAGAAACTAAAAAGAGACTTCTTAAGCACTAAACCCGCTTCGTGTTAACGTCACCCTATGTGATATTAATTGAGATGGAAAAAATGAGGACAAAATTAACAAATAAATTGATAATAATTGAAAATTTATAGGTTTCTCCTTAAGCAAAACCCACAAATAAAAAATAAATAAAGGTGACAGATAACATTCATCACTATAAAATAATATCATTAATTCAGTTCACACTGCAAAATTGTCACTGAATCAAAACTGTAATTTTTCTAAATGTAAATATTTATAATTTAATTTCATTTAAACAGAGTAATTTATAAAAATTGAAGAGTTTCAGAGTATTTTACAAGTAGATTAATTTAAAGTTTAATTTCTAAATTTTTAAAATCGCACTTTAAAAATTTAATAGGTTTCTCGATTTACAAATTGTAATGTGATAAACTCCCTCCAAGTAAAGCCTCTAGGCTTGATCCAATTTATTCCCTTTGCTCTAATCTTGAATTTTATGACTGCAAAAAGAAAATTATAGTGAATTAATGAGTAAAATTGTTACCTTATTTACTCATTAATAGTTATTTTATTATATATAAGTTGTATGGATTCTGACTGCAATTGGCTTGCTCTACATGCTAAGGTATTCTTTTGGGAGAATCAGTCTCCGTCTAGAAAAAATCTAGAGATGTGACTAAATATGCAAGCCGAACATGAGAATTTGCCCTTTCCTTCTTTTATTATCTCACTTCCCAGTTTTTGCTCCCTCCCCTCATCCTTCTTAAGCTAAATATTTCATATACAGTCCTTACCTTTTATCATATAGATGAATTGTTATTTAAAATGTAGATGATTCCTGCTTCATAAATAAAATTTTAGGATAAAACTACTAAAATAATAACTGTACTACTGTTTTCAGAAATAAATGGAAAGAGATACATAATGAGATTCAAAATAATATTCAGCATCTACAGAATATAGAAGATGGTGCATTAGATTGTTTATTGAATTCTGAAAATCCTAGCCACAGGGAATATGTTCGTGAATTTGATCTTTCTCGATCTTCATCTTTGAAAGTATGAAATACATGGGATATATTTTAATTTTTGACAAGTATGATTAATTGAAATCAGTTAATTTTTTAGTTGCAGTCCATGTTACTACGTGCAGTTATTGAAAATCATCCTTTGACTTTTTTACAAACATTACTATCAGTGTGCCTTCCTCACATATCGTGGGAATTATTGGATATATATACTGAAGGTATTCACCTTATTACTGAACAGCTGAGGTGAGAATTTTTTATGTAGTTTTATATATGTATGTGTATGTGTTTATACATAAAAAAACTTTTCAGAAATCCAGAAGTTAGCCTTCATCCTAGTTTGGAAAATCTTCAACCTTTAAATGTTTTAGAAAACATATTGAAAAGTTTTGCAGAAAACAGGTAAATTTTTTTATTTCTAAAGCAGTTTATTAGGTGTGTGACTAAATTTCTGTTATATGCAGTGAAGAACTCATAGGAGATGAGATAGTCCTGGAATTATTAAGACCATTTTGTTCAGATACATCTGTTCCCGTACAGATACGATTGAAAGTACTTCAGTTATTAGAAAAGGTACATAAAAGATAAAATGTTCTTTTTGTTAAATTGGCCAAATATTTTATTAATAATATTTTTCTCTTTTTTTAGACTACAAATTTAGATATTGAAGATTTGGATTTGTTGCTGCTGTTCAGAACGCAAGCTATAGTTGCTACAGCATGGGAAGGTATAGAAGTGAGTAGAAAACTTGATTTTCATCTTCAAGTTATGACCCCACATTATATTATAATATTTCAAATGCTATCATCATTAATACTATAAATAAAATTGACCTCTTTAATGTTTTTAGGATACATTTGACTAAGCTTCAGATAGAACTTTCAAAGAAAACTAATTGAACATATTTAGAAGTTCAAATGTTAGTTATTTGTTGAATTTCAAACAAACAATTAAATCTTAGGTTTAAAAATGTACTAAGAATTTAATCATTTGTTCAGAATTTAAAATCACCTGTTCTACATTTGAACTTCAACAGATGTTTCAATGTCAGTTATGTTCATTTAGGTTTCTTTGAGAGTTGTGTATGATGATAGCCAGTGATGGAATTCAATTTAAAACAGTTACTAGTGCAGTGAAGCAGTTGTTAAGTATAAGAAACAATATTTATAAGTTTACACTGAGTCTTGTATTATTACATTTACTGTACACAAGGAGAGTTAAACCCAATTAATTTTTTCTATTTGAACAGAATGGAGTTAGCTGATTCCAATCAATAGTCTAACACAAGGGTTGCCAAACTTTTTTGATCGTTGACCCCCTACAAGTTTTCAAAACCTCACGTCGACCCCCACTAAAATGTTTATGTTACAAGCAAAACAAAGTACTTACTATTTTAATACATTTTTTTTTCATTTATTGTATATTTGTTAATAATTTTTGTAACTGACAATAAGTGAGATAGATAAGCTTGACCCTTAGCTCCCCCTTAACCTTAGCTTAAGCTTGATAATCAACCACTTTGGCGACCCCTGGTCTAACAGCTGGGTTATTTTAACATCCTTTCTGCATATAATATAATCTTCAAGTGGATTAGTGATATGAATCACAGAATTAGTTCTCTGCTAGAATTAACAACTGGAAGAATGAAGGCAAGGTAAACCAAAACCAAAGGCAATCTGTATGAACACAGTCTTAACCTCTGTTCTAGTTATTCTTCGTTATTTTAAATGGCATAAATTTTACCCAGTTAACTTTCATTGTTTAAACAATGAAAGTTAACTGTTGTTGTATTACAGTATTTTTTCACCCCAATGCCACCTGCATCCTGAAAAATTATACAAAATAATAATGCTATTAGCAAAAATAAATTAAAATACATAATAAAATATCTTATAAGAAATATTGTAAATGTGAGTACCTGAATGACAACAAATTAACATTATCTAACAATTGGTTAAAATATTTTATTATTTCTTTTGTCAGGGATATTTAAACTATGATTGAAGATATTTCCATATTGCCTCTTGATTGGCATCTTCTTTTGTAGTTTGTTTCACTTTATCTGAGGATCATCAGCCATGTGATTAATCCTTACTCCTCCTTAATGATACTGTTCAGTAATAGAAATCAATGTATTAATATTGAAATGCAAAGTTTTTCCCTAAATGTATTTATTGTCTTGCATTCAAGTGATAAGTTGCACAAACATCTGTTTGTGCAGCTTATCACTTGTACCCATGAATTGAGTGGAAAATTGGCAATCTTACACAAATGCAAACTTTTGTGATAAATTTCTTAAATAAATATTACAATTGCAACTTTAACAACTGGTTTGCTAAACTAGAAATATTTTAGGAAGCTGTGAAAATTAACTGAATTCCAACACTGATAATAGCATGTGGAATGTTATCAATGAAAAATTTGTGATAATTTCATGTTTATGTCATATTCAGATAAATGAAGATCAAATTTCTAATAATGAGAAAAGACAAGCCCTTTTTGATCATTTACTTAAAATATCAGAAAGGGCAGATCAGTTAAATACATTAGCTAATTTATTGAAATGCTGGCCTACTCTTCCTAATTCAAATTCCAAGTAAGTTTGGATCTGTTAATATAATTTATTTAATATAAATTTTAATAATGGATTGGATATTTTTACATCAATTGCATTACAACTTTGTATCTTAGACAACCAGAAATAAATACTTGGGCACAGTTAATCACCACTACTGCTAATAATTCTGATTCCATGGCTCCTGTCATTGCTGTTAATCTTTTAAAAGAAGCTATGACTGAAAATGAACTGAGTAGAGAGGTAAAAGCTTGAATTTTTAAATTTTGTAGTAAATTATGATTTTTTACTAATTACTAATCACTAATTTACCTTTAGTGCTGCCTTTCAGTTTATAAATTTATAGAACAGAGAGGAAATTTATTGCAAACTCTCAAAGCAAGTATCCTTACAAAAGTGGAAGAGATTCGAGACGCAGCAATGATCATTTTATCCCAACACTCACCTGTGAGTAATTTTTTTTAAGCACTATTGTTCCTTAATAAACCTAAAGTTTTAACTTAACATGTTTAATTTTAGATTACTAATGACGATTACGACAATGAATTGCTTTCACTCATCTTGAATAACCATCTAGTGACTAAAGTAGTAGGAACTGAACTGTATCAACCTTTAATAGAATTTCTTCTGGTGAATGAAGAAAATAAACCAAATTTAGTAAATGAAGTCATTGCAGATCTTAGAAAAGCAGGTTTAATGGCTGAAGCAGGTTCACTAATTTTGCTTGCTGAAGGAATTCACAATTCGTTGCATACTTTCAGGTCAGCTCTAGGTATATTTGACTGGTTTAGCAAAACAAAAAAATGAATGCTAAACATTGTGTCTAATCAGTTTGTTTATACAGTTGTAAAAATTTCAGGTATAAATTATAAAATGTCATTTTATAAACATTGAACAATTGTTTTATCTTTAACAGTTTACAGTGATATGAATACAAATTTTTATTGTAGTTCAAAAATATCAATAATAGAGAGGTTGTAGCCAACTTTTTCATCACAAAAACGTGTACGTCAGACGTTCAGCGCCACCTTCCTGTAAGCCTAGAAATTTGACAATGGCATTTGATACGTCAGTGGAATCATGCTTGACGTATCAAACGCTATTGTCAAACTTCTAGGCTTACAGGAAGGTGGCACTGAACGTCTGACAAACACATTTTCACGATGAAAATGTCGGCCGTAACCTCTCTAATAATTACAAAATTCATATAGTACTTTTGTAAGAACAAACATGAAAAACTGTTTACATTAAGATCAATAAATAATTTATTATTTTTATTAGAATATCAGATTTATGCTGGCATAAAGTAAATCATTAATGTCATGACAGAGTAGCCAATGATGATACATAACAGTTTTAATATACGATCCCTATTAGCATTCAATTCATGTGGAAGAACTTCAAAGAATGTAACGTAGAGGAAGGTACCTGCTGCCAAACTCTGCAATACTCCACTAGCCAAGTTCACACCCAAGCCTTTAGCTGAATTGGTAACTATAATGGCAATACTGATTCCTAGAGGAGACATGATGGCAAATATTAAGGTGGAGACAATGACAGTTGTCCACTTAAATTGGCATTGAACCAAGTTGAGACCTAGTGTGAAAGCTATGATGCATTTGTGCATCAGTACAGCAACCAATACACCAATGATATTTTCTACTGAATCCTGCAGACCTATGGCCAATCCTTCAAAAACCGAATGCATGGAGAGAGCTAGAACCAAAAGGAAGGAAGCAATGGCTGATTGTGCAGTACTGTCTGGTAGATGAGAATGTCCATGGTTATGATCATCCTGGTGGTTGTCCTTGGGTGACCTGTTAGGATCAAACCTGGTTGTTTTTGATTGATTCAGTGGTTGGTTGGGTATTTCGATGGAGGTTCCCTCTACACTCATGCTGTAACTAATGGTGCGTAGACTGTCTGAATGGGGTCGCCCTTCAGGATCTTTTTTAGGTTTCTTCCATGCCAAGACAATCTATACAAATAACAAATGTTAGTTTATAAGATTTTATATCAAATTTACCCTTGACTTTGCCATTTTACAAATCTAAATGACTAAATTCAGAATATAGTCATTCATTCAATTATAAAAGTATGATGTTCAAAATTTTCAAAAGGTTCAAAAATTTTGATAAATGCAATTTTCCTATTCTGTTGACATTATAGAATGGTTAAAAATTAAATTGTGGCAATATATCAATCAGTAATTTACAGGATGCTGTAATTATGATAACATTTAATGAAATTAATTTGTTTCTGTACATTACAATGTAAAGAATTAAGGAAATACATTTTAATTCAATATTAATTGAATGCCATATGTTATATATCATTGTTAACAGCAACCAACACACAAAAATTACATTTATTTTCTGAAATTAACTTTTTCAACAATTATATATTATGCAAAAAGTAATACTTTTTATGCATCTTATATTACTAAAGTTAATAAAATCATCTAAGAAAGAACAATTAGTACTGATCATACAGCATAACACTTGTATGAAACTCTAAAAATAATACATCTAAATATTCTTAAAAATATATCAAATAAATTCTTATTCTGATGAATTTAGATTTATACAATTATTGTTCTCAATTTAGAAATTATTTAACCTTATATTTGTAAGGAAAGAAGTGAAAATAATTGATTAAATATGTTAAAATTATAAAAATAATAACGTTTTAATCAATGAAGAAAAAAACTTAATTTTATAACAATCAGTAATTATTTCCAAAATAAGAAGATTGTTCAGGATCTCTCAAGGTTTCTATTAGGTAATATTTTATACTTTATTGCCATTGCATAAAAGTAGGCTGTATGTAAACATAAGTGAATTTATTCTACTTATTGATCATACATTCCTCTTTTTTCCAATTATAAATGATTATGAACTAGGCTAGGAATCAAAATACATTGATAATATAACTTAAATTTCTTGGTTAAACTATTTAAATGTGTATTGAGCTTATTCTATTACATTAATATTTTTTTAAATATGATTTTTCTTATTAGAAATTCAATTAAACTATATTTTGGCATGCCCTAGACTCAAACTTTTTGAAAATAAGTAAAATATAAGATTTTATTTCACTTAAAAGCATATAAAATTGAAACATTTAATACTCAAATAGAGGGAAAGCGATAGCTGTGTTATATATCTAGAATCAATTCATTTACATCGTAAACAAGATTTAAAAATTATCATTTGGCTCATTGTCTATTCAAAAAAAAAAAAAAATATTGATAATAGCAGATATCAAATCAGAGTTACAAACTTTTCCAACTGTAATAAGACAATATATTATGCAAAGAAACTTTATTATATTATATTTATAGCAATCTTGGATCCATCGTGTGAGGACTGTAAGGCTTCACATTTATGGAGGCCTAAAGAAACTTATTTCTTGGGCTTCTTAAAAAACTTAATTTTAAAATAGTGGCCAGGATCTTATTGATTTGTGACAGACCATGAACAAATAGATCATTAAGCACAGTATTTGTAATTATTGTATAGTTATTGTATAAAGAAGACTAAACTGAATGATAAACATATTTTTAAAGGAGGAATATAAATACTTTAAAGTAATGTATGTTAAATATGTAAGGTATGTTTATACAAATGAGCATCTGTAGAAAGAATTCTTTTTGAATAAATAAAAAATTTTGTATTAAAATAAAAAATATTTTTATGCAATAGCTGAAAGTTTCAGCTTTAATGTAACATGATATCTGCTTGTATGTGATGAAAATTCCTTCTTCAGAAAGTTATATTTATATTTCTTTTTATTTTTTTAATAAGTTAACTTTTTCCCATTTTATATAACATCAAATTTATTCATAAATGTAAGAACCAAGCAGGCTGGTGCACAGGATTTTTAAAAGGGAGGGGTAAAAAAATATTTTTTTTTTTTCAAAATTTTTACAGTATAGATATGTAGAGTGACACAATACAGTAGATTAAAGAGATACCCAAGACAATTAAGACACCAGGCTATCGAATTTGAGCGACAACCCCAGGAATTTTTCAGGTGGTAGTATGTTGGGCTCTGTTCCTCTCTGCTAGCCTAGTTGAACATGTTGAGCCTGATTAAAAAGGCACCTTTTCCTCCTGTGGGCATTAAGAGGGGGGAATGGAAGGGAATGCATCTCCCTCACTTGCATGTCTTGCCACCAAGCAGTTCAATTTAGCATAGCAAAATAAGCCTCATATTTATATTAGTGTGATATTAGCCAAAAACAGTAAATAAATTAATGAAACTTAGATAGATAAATATTTCATTTTGGTACTTTATTCTTATTACAGATATTTTTGCAATTTGATATTCATAATTAAGAATGATCTGGACAAGGGTCAGTCTGGGTAAGTAGGGAATTGGGTAGCATGTATGGTATCATATCATATTCAATAAATATATAAATTTTGATTTATTAATAGTATAACTATTTGTCAAAATTTTCGATGCAAACTTTAAATATTTATGTATCAGTATAAAAGATGCATGCAAAGTGTGCAGTTTTGAATAATTCATAGGGTATGATTATCTGAAAGTGGGTGTTATAAGCAATGGAGATAGAAGAGGGTCAAACTCTAACGATAAAGCTATCTTAGGAAATTGTTATTGCTAGTTTTTTTCTTTCGGCCTCTTCTAACGATAAAAAAGTTAGATAATGAATTTTCGAGGGTTTGTATACAGAAGTGGATTATCACCGGTGAATTGCGAATGTTTGAATCAAATGAGATAATGCTTATTGTTAACTTACCTGCTCGGTAGCCAAAACTAGAAGAAATCCAAAAGCCATGACAAATTCGCAAAGAGGAAATTCCGTCTTGAAATTCATGTTGAGTAAAACATCTTCCATTTGTTCTTTAGCTTCGGGAAAGAGATGGAGGAGGCACGTTGCTAAAAAAACTCCTCCACCGGCGCAGTTGAGACAACTGAGAATCCTCTCGCAGAATTTCCTTTTACCTTTGTTAGCTTGCTTCTTGGCAATTCTGGTAAGCAGAAGGGGCAGCATACAAAACAAGAACGTTACCCCAAAAAGGGAGAAGAGCGCTATAACTTTCGTTACCGTTTCTTTATTCATTTTCACTGCAAAAATTGCGTTTTAAAATGGAAATATTTGCAAAAATCCAAAACGTTTGGATAATTTTATAAACAACTCACCTTATTATAGTTTAAACGTTTGAACAATTAAAAGGATGTATCCGACATGCTCAGAGTTTAAATACGTTACGGAAGGAGAGGTCACAAGGTATTGGAGAGAGATTGATAAAGGTTAAATTAGAACTGATAAACCATTACAGATGAGGATAATAAATATTTATCGTCTACGCAGATAAGTTAATAAAACACCTACTCGACCCGAACAATAGTTAAAAAGGGGATATAGTAAATTGTCAACTTCCCTTTATGTCTGTAAACTAACTAACTAATGATTATGTTGCTAAAACTAACCGAAAAGCGGAAATGAAATTTTATACGTAACAACGAAGTCCGTTTCGTATTTCATGATACAAATTAGGTATCCGAGTAACGCGAGCATTCGAAATCCTACTCATGTATCGCTAGCGAGATCATTTTTCTATAGCAAATTACGAAGTACTGTAAGTTACTCACCTGTTCCGTTCAGAGCACGTTCTATATCGATTAAAAACTGATCCATGGTATCCTGATAGTTTACACAGCTATGAAAATAACTTTCACATCGTCTGAATTTTTAAACGAATGTTAAATACTTATTATATTCAATTTTAGCAAGTCAGAGAAAATAATAGCCGTCCATACGTAACTTGCTGACTTGTTTGTCGTAAAATAGATATAAAAAGGCAATAATTAAGAATAAATTTATATTTTTTTTATGCATTAAAAGCTATACATTGACCATTCGTGACGGACGAAGAATCGCGATACACCAGGAATTACAAATTTTGTTTCTGATGTGGGAATTATTCGAGGAACCACTTCGGTAGTTCGCATCATCAATTAAATGGATAACGTTAGATTAGTTCTTAAAATCTCTGCTGTTCGTAATTTTTTTTGTTTTAAACCATTGTTTTCGAAATCTGGAATTACCCAAGCATAACCGTAATTGTAATATTAACAATTTTGTTCTGTCATCATTTTTCCCAATTATTGCACACAATTTTATTTTAAAAAATTAGCGCATTTTGATAAAATGGTTACTATAATTCTCTCTGTATTAAGGAATTAAAATGAGTATACGTATGTTAATACATGTTTTTCAGAAGTATTTACGTATATCACATTGTTATATATATAAGAATATTTATTTTCATTTAATTGGGTGCCTATATAATATATAATACATAAAACAGTGTATGAAGCAGACATGTCACGGACATATGATGTGAAGATGGTGATATACTACTGTACTTTCTTCACGCTGAATATATATATTTTTTAACTCTCGCCACCCTTCTGTGGCACTTAATGGGTTTGTTATGGCTTTACAAGCTTCATATAGAAGACACGACGAAGGACATACACTAGCAGAAGAGATGACGGTGGCGCTCTCTAGAGGTAGAATTTGGAAGTTTGAGTTCCTATCTCGAAAATTGAGAAATACGGAAAAAATAAACGAGAAAGTTGCCGAGCATCATCGAATTAGTAAGGAAATGACGTTTTATAGAAACGGTTAGTGGAAAAAGGCACCATCACTCTACTCACGTAAATTCTTTGCACGATTTGTAATATGAATAATGCAATTATTATCCATTAAAATTTAAAGATTTTTACTAGCCGATTAAAACTTGCTGAAGCTCACTTTGAGTACGTACAGTACAGAGTCAACGAAAGGACGAAGAGGAACCAAGAGACGAGAAGCCTTTCCACTCAAACCTTCGGAGGGATGGGATCCATTTAGACTCCTGGGATAACTTTTTTTGAACCATTACAAAGAGAAACACTCCAAATCGAAGATGACGCGAAGGAAGGGAGGAAGCACGAAACTTGAAGTGGTATCCTTGTTATGTATACATAAGTCGGAAAAGTAAAAATGACTGTTTAATTTTAAAGAGCAACTGTGATTTTTCATGAGTTATTCGAATCACGCGAATTTGTTCCCACATTTTAAAAAATTTGTGTGGGGTTAACGGGCGGATCTACATAGCCCTGGGCTTCCAAGTGTCAAGGACCCACGAAATTGAATCCTTTTGTTAATAATAATTATTTTTTTCTTATTTTTTTAATATAAGATATAAAGTTTATAATTCAACACCATTTCATAAATAAATATATTTCAACTCTGATTTTGATGTTATTAAAAACGAATTTCAAACTCCAATTTAAAGATTCTTAATCTAACAAAAAATGGGTACCCATTGGACTTCAAATAAGCCCAAGGCCCGAAAAACCTATATCCGCCCTTGGGGGTTAATTAGGTGTTGACTGTGACGAACCTGTTTTGCATATTTCTTATTTTCGTATTTTTTCAAGATTGAGTAAATATTTAGTCAACTACATTTGTGTAAGATTTGTATATTGTGTAAGCACATTCTTTGAAAACTGAAACGATTCGTAACCTAATGCATGCACAGTCCGGTATTCAAAAAAATATTGTTTCATTTGAACCTTCAAAACGAATGTTAAAACGCGAATATATATGTAAATAAATGAATTTTTAAAACCGATAATTTACGTATTTCAGTATGTTTGAAATCAAGTGAACGGCTTATTTCATTTTCTACCCTCATCTAAGATGCATAACACATGTTACAAGTGAATTAATTAAAATTAAGTTAAATAATTGCATTCATTAGACTTATGGATATATTTTATGATTTTTTCAAATTGGGATTACCAAACTAAAACATCAATAAATACAGTATAAGATGTAAATTAATACCTCTGATAAAGCCTAAAAATCTTAAGATATTTTAGTTAAGATTTTTAAAAACAATGAATTAAGAATTATTCTGATTATTATTTTACAATAATAATCAGTACTATAATAGTACAGGGATCTGTATTATAGAATCGTTCGTCTTATTTCTTTTTTTATCCGATTATGGGCTCGAGCTCGGAGAGTTTTCTCAATTTAGGGTAATTTTAGGGTAAAACGAAGATGCCGTCAGGGTAGTTCTACCAGAAGCTTGAGGATTAATTTGATGTTGATTAGCTGTGACGATCTCTGCTAACCTGTTTTGCATATTTATTTTCAGGTAAGATTTTTTTTATGGCTTCAAAACGTAAGACTTTTTCGCCCGGAAGTTCTCCGGTGGATTATGATTCGAGAAGAAAGCTTCGTATCCCTAAGGGTATTAGTAATTTAAATGTTGATAAACTGTTAGAATGTGACTTTGAGGTGAAAGAGGGTTTGATAGCTTTGATAAAAATGAATCAGTCTGAATGATAAATTGGATAATTTTTTATTCCACGTTTGGATCGTCTTATGGTATGTGTTACGAATTTAGACGAGGCGTTAGTGAATTTAGAAACGCGAATGGAGCATTTGGAAAAGTCGGATTCCAGTGGACCTACTCCACGTATTTCTCAGGAGACTGAATTACAATTGTCGTCATCTCGAATGCGATTCTGCAGTTTGAATGTTATAGTAGATGTAATAATATTAGTCTCATAAGTTATGGAAACTCGGAAGCTAACGAAATCAATTATTAGATTTGTTTAGACCAGGGATGTCCAACCCGCGGCCCACTGCACCCTTAATTTATTTTGGTAAAGTATGTCGTAAAAATTATTCACGTTTCACTGGATACACGTTGATGTAGTAATGACGTAATTGATGACATAATTTGTAACTGACCAATCAAAAAGTTAGTGGCATGGTCTGCCATTTTGATTGTTTCAGTTTCAAAGATTTTCGTAATGAAGTGATGATGTTAGTGATAAAGAATGGGTATCTCTTTATCAGGCGGATTAAAAAAGACACATAATCCCTCTTTTCAAAAGAGTGTCATCCATATTTAGTGACTCGAGGCTAGGCATAATGCCAAAGTGGAAAGGGCTAATTTATTCTTTATTTCTATAAAGAATAAATTAGACCACTTCGGCATTTTTAATAATTATATGTATATAATATAGACGTATATATTTCTTTTGCTAACATAATAATTTAAATATTTTCAACCTCCAATTATATTCACAATTATTTCATCAACTTTAAATTTATATTTTTTAATTCATCATTTGATCATGGCATCTATTTCTATGAAAAGAGAAAATTCGTTATCTTTGGGCCAAAAAATATTTCGTAATTGAAACATGTAATACAGTAGAGCGTCGATTATCTGAAAGTCAATCATCCGAAAGAATTCCAGTCGGCAAATTTAAATTTTCGCCAGTGCTGTGGCGCTGCAATCTTTGGCTATGTCTTGGGCTACTCAAATATTTTGCGTTTTTGATACTAAATTAACTTCTGAAGTATACTTTTTTATTGTTTTTATATTTTTCAATATATTTATTTTGTTTGTACAAAATAAAAAAATAATTTTTAACAATACAAAACAATCGTTCGGCTTAACATCGATGAAAATTCAACGCAAAGCGACACGCAACGGAGAAAAATGTCAAGATGGGATAAATTAATATATTTTTTCGTATATAATCTGTTATCTGAAACATCGATCTTCCGAACAACCCCAGTCCCAATTGATTCGGATAATCGACGCTCTACTGTAATATTATTTGCCTTATTTGTCATGATAACATTGCCGTGTGAAATTGTGCATTTTCAGAGTTTATTAAAAAGAAAAGAAGAATTTCCTGCGAACTTTGAAAAATATAGTAAATTATGTGAAGTTTTGTTAAAAGATTTAATAACGAGATTTTCTGACTTCAGAAAATTAAAACTCAATTAAAATTGTTTAGTGATCCATTTTCGCGGGGTGGTCCGTCTGGATATGTCGAGCCCCCAGCTGAACCCATAATGGACTTGCTGTAAGAGGCCCACAGGGTGAAAAGAGTTAAAAAAAAAAAAGTAACCACAAAAGCAGATATTAACAATATTATAAAAAAAAGCAATGTCAAAAATAGCATCGAATTTATTTTGATTTTGTGCGAGTATAATTTTTTTTATTGTCAACAATACAGTATTTTTTGTAATTATATATATTTAAATTCAATATTCATATTTTGAACTTTTTAAAAGGGGATATTAATTGCCCTTGTGGCCTGCTGAATACCTTAATTTCTAATTTGGCCCATTAAGAAAAATGGTTGGACAGGCCTGGTTTAGACACTCGATCGAGATAGAGAATATGAGTATTGATATATCAGTGTTTTTCTCATGGCACACTTCCACATATAATTAAATTTCCGTGGCAAAAATTTCTACGTAATAAATCACGTGATTTAAAGTTGTGTTTGTAAACATTCTATCCTCACATTACTTGAAACTTAACCTAATTCTTTTTGTGTATATTTCTGCGAATTAAATAAAACAGTATTGTTCCTTAAAATAGCAGCAGGTTACAATAATATTTATGTAAATGAAAATTATTAATTTAAATAAGAAAAGCAATTAACATTAAATTTTAATTTGCATTTAAAAGTGGCCTTATGATTGCCTTTAAAAACCTGCCTAACTTCCAGCTATTTCTAAGTCAAAGTAATTTGAAATAAATATGGACAATTATAAATAGGATCCTCTCGTGGCAAACTCAGGGGCGGATCTAGTTTTTCGGGGCCTAGGGCTTATTGAAGTCCAATGGGGTCCCATTTTTTGTTAATACCAAATAAACTATAAATTATTATTATTATTAATTATTGTTTACTGTACAATAAGTGCTCATTGTTAATGAAAAAGTATTAAAAATTTATGATAATTCAATTTTTGTGGGGCCTTGACACTTGGGGGCCCAGGGCTTGAGCCCTATTAGTCCCTATGTAGATCCGCCCCTGGGCACACCGATTGAAAATCACTGTGAGAGAGTTTATAGACTTGGTAAGCGATCTCCAGGATGGTCGAGACATATTTTATAGCTTCTTTGACTATAAATATGTTTTTGATAAAAGGAAGAGCTAATAGACTTAAAGGTTCGGATATTTATATAAATGATGACAACCCGGATCAAATTACAGTGGCATTAAGATGGTTTGCTAAAGAGAAAAACGAAGCTGGGGCTAAGTCAATTGTTTAAAAAAATACGGTAGTGATAATGGTGAAACGTGTCGTTATAACTATCAAGATAAATTAATGGAAAATGTAAGTACATTTTGACGTATTTCTGGTGTGACTTTACTGGTATTCTGTTATTCAAAATACCAATAAACCAAAGGTATGTTTAGTCTTATATATCAAGCAATTTGAATTGGTTTTTCTCTCGGAGACTTCGTGGAATGGTGGTTTTAGGTTAGTATCGGCCGAGATTTCAGGAATATTTAATTCTATCTATATGCCTGGATTTCTCGAAGAGGATTGATGGTTGGATAGCTTTTTTCTATAAAAACTACTAATATTTAATATTAAATTTATCTTTAAAACTGTATCAATAATTAAGAAAAATTTAACGAGCAGGTTCTGACTTTTGTATTTATTTACTGGCATAAAAATTATTGGATGGAAATTTTGTCCAGATTGAAACTTGCAATAGAGGATAAGGAAGTTATTTGTGGAGACTAATTCTAGAATTGGCCTCTGTGCCTAATTTACACAATCTCGCGAGGCGCCGATCCCTCACGATCTAGGCATTGTCTAGAGGTGCCCAAGTAATATCTAAATACTGCCCAAAAGCGACCGAAAGATCAAAGGTCACAACCGGAATACCAAAGGAAAAGACCACTACTAGCAGCCTAATTTGCATAATCTCGCGGCGGCCGACTCTCCACAACTGGCCAAAATACCCATAAAACAATTCTTCGCGGGGGGCAAAAAGATCAAACCTACGAAATACAGCAAAAACCGACGTTCCCAAACTCCTAATTTGCATAACGCCACACTCAAACTTCCTCATTTGCATAATCGCATACTTATTACTTCTGAACGTCAATGGCTAAATCTATTTTGAAGGATACATTGCAATTTGAAAGATAATTTTTACCGCAATCATTTTAAAAAATTTTTAAATTCTGCGAACGAAAGAATTTGATTATTTTAAACGGTAGTTTTGGAGACGAGTTTGATGAATTTACTTTTGTTAGTTCTTGGGGTTCATCAGTAATACACTTTAATTTGTTGAACAATATCTGACCTTCTTATAGATAATAGAACGGAATCGGATAATTTTCTGATCTGTTTTGATATAGTAGGCAATCAGTAATGATTGTGCTATGCCTGCCCATAAAGTGAGTACAGCGCATAATTATTTTGGAATAAGTACGAAATATAGATCAGCTTTTTTACAAAAATGGCACTAGGCCTATATAGATGATCAAATTAATCTTGATGTTTTAAATAGACATTATTTTGGCGGGTAAGCAACTTTGCTTTGACAGTAAGTTAACTGTCAATTTTCTTGGTTTGATTTTTGTCATTTTGCAATAGGGCATTAAACAAACTGAGGAAGATGACCATGTGTAATGAACCAGTGGTTAAAAATTATCTCAAGTTCGATCGAATTTTATAATTTATTCCTGATGTCTTCGATCATAGTTTCTTGACTTGGTCCTTTCCAGCTAATTGGCGCATTAGTAAAATATTTCCTGTTTTTAAAAAAAGGATCACGTAATCGCTCCCAAAATTATCGTGGTATTTCTTTCTTGTCAGTTTTATCGAAGTTATTTGGGAGAATCTTGGTTAATAGATTGACAGTTTGGGCTTAGAATTTTGGAATAATTTCGGACTTTCAGATTGGTTTTCGTAAAGGTTTTTCGGCAGTGTATAATATTCTTTCCACGATTATTCAAAAAGCATTAAGAAACGTGGCAAAGTTTATGCCTTCTTTGTGGATCTCCACTCTGCCTTTGATTCCCTGGATAGAAATCTTTTGTAGGTGTACAGTACATTGTCGAAGAATGGATTAATTTGTCAATTGTTTAATGTCTCGGTAGTTTTTCTTCTGCCTGTTTACACACAGCGAGGTAATACGAATTTTTTTATATAAGGTGTGTGTACATCAGGGTTGTTCTTAGCCCCTTGTTTTTTAATTTTAACTTGCCTAATCAAATCATTAACTTAATGATTCTACGGCTCCCGGATTTGATTTTGAGGGAATTGAAGTAAAAATTTTGGCTTATTCTGATGACATCGTGTTGGTTGCTGCTTGTGAACGTACTGAGGATAATTGTTTTGGAGACGTTTGTAATATGGCTCTGAAGATTAATTTGGTTAAATCGAAAGTTGTGGTTTATAGGAAAGGCAGTATGGGTTCTATTAAAGAAAAGTGGTCTTAGAGAGGACGTAACATCGAGCTGATCTATTTGGGTGTATTATTTTGTTCAAATGGGAGATTTGTAAAACATCTTGACGTAATGAGGCAGAATCTGTCATTTAAGATTATTCAAACGTGTAAAGGGTAGATAGGCTAAATGGAGATAAACTTCGTTCATATGAATCTGTTGTTACCAGTGGTTTTTTAAGGTGCCAAAGTATGGTTTTATGATTGGAATACTAGATATGAATCTATCCAATAGAATTTTATTAGACACGTTTATTNTTGCAATTTGAAAGATAATTTTTACCGCAATCATTTTAAAAAATTTTTAAATTCTGCGAACGAAAGAATTTGATTATTTTAAACGGTAGTTTTGGAGACGAGTT
This sequence comes from Centruroides sculpturatus, assembly GCF_000671375.1. Lineage (NCBI taxonomy): Eukaryota > Metazoa > Arthropoda > Arachnida > Scorpiones > Buthidae > Centruroides > Centruroides sculpturatus. The sequence continues at coordinate 875,317 of NW_019384393.1, read as the reverse complement.
TGATGAATTTACTTTTGTTAGTTCTTGGGGTTCATCAGTAATACACTTTAATTTGTTGAACAATATCTGACCTTCTTATAGATAATAGAACGGAATCGGATAATTTTCTGATCTGTTTTGATATAGTAGGCAATCAGTAATGATTGTGCTATGCCTGCCCATAAAGTGAGTACAGCGCATAATTATTTTGGAATAAGTACGAAATATAGATCAGCTTTTTTACAAAAATGGCACTAGGCCTATATAGATGATCAAATTAATCTTGATGTTTTAAATAGACATTATTTTGGCGGGTAAGCAACTTTGCTTTGACAGTAAGTTAACTGTCAATTTTCTTGGTTTGATTTTTGTCATTTTGCAATAGGGCATTAAACAAACTGAGGAAGATGACCATGTGTAATGAACCAGTGGTTAAAAATTATCTCAAGTTCGATCGAATTTTATAATTTATTCCTGATGTCTTCGATCATAGTTTCTTGACTTGGTCCTTTCCAGCTAATTGGCGCATTAGTAAAATATTTCCTGTTTTTAAAAAAAGGATCACGTAATCGCTCCCAAAATTATCGTGGTATTTCTTTCTTGTCAGTTTTATCGAAGTTATTTGGGAGAATCTTGGTTAATAGATTGACAGTTTGGGCTTAGAATTTTGGAATAATTTCGGACTTTCAGATTGGTTTTCGTAAAGGTTTTTCGGCAGTGTATAATATTCTTTCCACGATTATTCAAAAAGCATTAAGAAACGTGGCAAAGTTTATGCCTTCTTTGTGGATCTCCACTCTGCCTTTGATTCCCTGGATAGAAATCTTTTGTAGGTGTACAGTACATTGTCGAAGAATGGATTAATTTGTCAATTGTTTAATGTCTCGGTAGTTTTTCTTCTGCCTGTTTACACACAGCGAGGTAATACGAATTTTTTTATATAAGGTGTGTGTACATCAGGGTTGTTCTTAGCCCCTTGTTTTTTAATTTTAACTTGCCTAATCAAATCATTAACTTAATGATTCTACGGCTCCCGGATTTGATTTTGAGGGAATTGAAGTAAAAATTTTGGCTTATTCTGATGACATCGTGTTGGTTGCTGCTTGTGAACGTACTGAGGATAATTGTTTTGGAGACGTTTGTAATATGGCTCTGAAGATTAATTTGGTTAAATCGAAAGTTGTGGTTTATAGGAAAGGCAGTATGGGTTCTATTAAAGAAAAGTGGTCTTAGAGAGGACGTAACATCGAGCTGATCTATTTGGGTGTATTATTTTGTTCAAATGGGAGATTTGTAAAACATCTTGACGTAATGAGGCAGAATCTGTCATTTAAGATTATTCAAACGTGTAAAGGGTAGATAGGCTAAATGGAGATAAACTTCGTTCATATGAATCTGTTGTTACCAGTGGTTTTTTAAGGTGCCAAAGTATGGTTTTATGATTGGAATACTAGATATGAATCTATCCAATAGAATTTTATTAGACACGTTTATTGCTTAGGATGGTGGGGTCATTATTTCTTAGCGTTAGGGTGAGACTATGCAGACGCAAGTGAGCCAGATGTCTATTACTATCACACAGATAAGAGCGTGAAACGTCACAACCTCTTCTTGCCCGCTCACATATGCACGGAATATTTACCAAATTCTATGGTGCAACTATTTCTTAGTAATAATCTGTAATCTACAATCGAGAATTCCTTCCATATTGTGTGGGCGCATGCTAAGTTTACATATGAGTGAAACCTAATCTTTTGAAAATAGAATAAGCAGTAATATTTGAAAAATCAACCTGAGATATATTCATCATTGTAATATACAGTGGTACCTCAGGTTACGAACGCCCCAGCATACGACATGAAATTCGAACATATTTTTGCTCCACGATACGAACAAAAACTCACCATACGACGTTACATTAGTTCGCATTTTTCATTTGTNAACTACTAATATTTAATATTAAATTTATCTTTAAAACTGTATCAATAATTAAGAAAAATTTAACGAGCAGGTTCTGACTTTTGTATTTATTTACTGGCATAAAAATTATTGGATGGAAATTTTGTCCAGATTGAAACTTGCAATAGAGGATAAGGAAGTTATTTGTGGAGACTAATTCTAGAATTGGCCTCTGTGCCTAATTTACACAATCTCGCGAGGCGCCGATCCCTCACGATCTAGGCATTGTCTAGAGGTGCCCAAGTAATATCTAAATACTGCCCAAAAGCGACCGAAAGATCAAAGGTCACAACCGGAATACCAAAGGAAAAGACCACTACTAGCAGCCTAATTTGCATAATCTCGCGGCGGCCGACTCTCCACAACTGGCCAAAATACCCATAAAACAATTCTTCGCGGGGGGCAAAAAGATCAAACCTACGAAATACAGCAAAAACCGACGTTCCCAAACTCCTAATTTGCATAACGCCACACTCAAACTTCCTCATTTGCATAATCGCATACTTATTACTTCTGAACGTCAATGGCTAAATCTATTTTGAAGGATACATTGCAATTTGAAAGATAATTTTTACCGCAATCATTTTAAAAAATTTTTAAATTCTGCGAACGAAAGAATTTGATTATTTTAAACGGTAGTTTTGGAGACGAGTTTGATGAATTTACTTTTGTTAGTTCTTGGGGTTCATCAGTAATACACTTTAATTTGTTGAACAATATCTGACCTTCTTATAGATAATAGAACGGAATCGGATAATTTTCTGATCTGTTTTGATATAGTAGGCAATCAGTAATGATTGTGCTATGCCTGCCCATAAAGTGAGTACAGCGCATAATTATTTTGGAATAAGTACGAAATATAGATCAGCTTTTTTACAAAAATGGCACTAGGCCTATATAGATGATCAAATTAATCTTGATGTTTTAAATAGACATTATTTTGGCGGGTAAGCAACTTTGCTTTGACAGTAAGTTAACTGTCAATTTTCTTGGTTTGATTTTTGTCATTTTGCAATAGGGCATTAAACAAACTGAGGAAGATGACCATGTGTAATGAACCAGTGGTTAAAAATTATCTCAAGTTCGATCGAATTTTATAATTTATTCCTGATGTCTTCGATCATAGTTTCTTGACTTGGTCCTTTCCAGCTAATTGGCGCATTAGTAAAATATTTCCTGTTTTTAAAAAAAGGATCACGTAATCGCTCCCAAAATTATCGTGGTATTTCTTTCTTGTCAGTTTTATCGAAGTTATTTGGGAGAATCTTGGTTAATAGATTGACAGTTTGGGCTTAGAATTTTGGAATAATTTCGGACTTTCAGATTGGTTTTCGTAAAGGTTTTTCGGCAGTGTATAATATTCTTTCCACGATTATTCAAAAAGCATTAAGAAACGTGGCAAAGTTTATGCCTTCTTTGTGGATCTCCACTCTGCCTTTGATTCCCTGGATAGAAATCTTTTGTAGGTGTACAGTACATTGTCGAAGAATGGATTAATTTGTCAATTGTTTAATGTCTCGGTAGTTTTTCTTCTGCCTGTTTACACACAGCGAGGTAATACGAATTTTTTTATATAAGGTGTGTGTACATCAGGGTTGTTCTTAGCCCCTTGTTTTTTAATTTTAACTTGCCTAATCAAATCATTAACTTAATGATTCTACGGCTCCCGGATTTGATTTTGAGGGAATTGAAGTAAAAATTTTGGCTTATTCTGATGACATCGTGTTGGTTGCTGCTTGTGAACGTACTGAGGATAATTGTTTTGGAGACGTTTGTAATATGGCTCTGAAGATTAATTTGGTTAAATCGAAAGTTGTGGTTTATAGGAAAGGCAGTATGGGTTCTATTAAAGAAAAGTGGTCTTAGAGAGGACGTAACATCGAGCTGATCTATTTGGGTGTATTATTTTGTTCAAATGGGAGATTTGTAAAACATCTTGACGTAATGAGGCAGAATCTGTCATTTAAGATTATTCAAACGTGTAAAGGGTAGATAGGCTAAATGGAGATAAACTTCGTTCATATGAATCTGTTGTTACCAGTGGTTTTTTAAGGTGCCAAAGTATGGTTTTATGATTGGAATACTAGATATGAATCTATCCAATAGAATTTTATTAGACACGTTTATTGCTTAGGATGGTGGGGTCATTATTTCTTAGCGTTAGGGTGAGACTATGCAGACGCAAGTGAGCCAGATGTCTATTACTATCACACAGATAAGAGCGTGAAACGTCACAACCTCTTCTTGCCCGCTCACATATGCACGGAATATTTACCAAATTCTATGGTGCAACTATTTCTTAGTAATAATCTGTAATCTACAATCGAGAATTCCTTCCATATTGTGTGGGCGCATGCTAAGTTTACATATGAGTGAAACCTAATCTTTTGAAAATAGAATAAGCAGTAATATTTGAAAAATCAACCTGAGATATATTCATCATTGTAATATACAGTGGTACCTCAGGTTACGAACGCCCCAGCATACGACATGAAATTCGAACATATTTTTGCTCCACGATACGAACAAAAACTCACCATACGACGTTACATTAGTTCGCATTTTTCATTTGTTTTTCTTACTACAGTTATTTTTTTTAATGTATTACTTGGCTTTAATTTGAGTATGTTTTTCGCGTTGGAACGAATTATTTGGTTTTACATGTAATCGTATGGGAAAAGATGATCCACCTTACGACATTTTCATGATACGATCTCAGTTTCGGAACGGATTAATTTCGTATCCTGAAGTACCACTGTATTTTGAAACCGTGTCTTTCTTTCTTTGAATAATTTATCACTACTAGACACTTGGCAATTCTGTCAACTTTTATTTCCTGAATAAAAGTTGACAGAATTGCCAAGTGTCTAGTAGTGACAACAAATTAGAAAAAGTATACAGTATTTTATTTCTTACTTTATATATTCAAACATGTTATAAAAAATGTTTGCCACCCTCTAAATCCAATACAATCCAATGTTTCTTAGTGCTAAATTAACCAACCCCCAAGAGATGAATCCAAGGCACTTTTAATAGTGGCTGGTTGTGACCTCCTCCTGCTAACCTGATTTGCATATTTCTTACTTTCGCATTTTTTTCATTAGGTGAACACTATTATTAAAATATTTTTAATAAATTATGGCATCAGTTTATCACAGCTTGTTTACTGGTGAATATTGTGTATTAATTACTACATATAGGATTTTGTATTTGTATTGGATATTTTATGTACAGTACAGTAATAACCTCGACTTATGCGATTTTCAAATCTCGTTGATTCGTCTTTTGTTTGAGCGCCATGCAACTCTTGATTACTCACTCCCCCATACTATTGTTCAGCTTACATGTTCGGACTTGTCGTGTAGAATCGACACATACTACAATTTATTTTGTGTTTGTTATATCTACGGAGACTTGAGAGACTCTACGCGGCAATTTCTTGTAACCGTAAACAAATCAAAAGACGAGATATGATTAACGAGAATATTTATTAGCTTACATACATCCGACTTGGATTTTACGTAAATTGGGAAATTATACCCTGACTTACATGGTTATTGCTCGGTCCCACATATCGCGTAAGTTCAGGGTATTACTGTACTGGATATTGCAGATACGTAATGGTTATTGAATTTTATATTTATGAATTGGATTCTATTATATTTAGTGTTTGTGTTATTGGGCTCTTAATCCAGTGTACGGGGAACAGACTACAAAGAAAATTATCTTTATTTACTTATTCAGTATGTTTTATAACGATTAATTGATCACTTCTTGGTTAATTAAAAACTACAGCAAAATTCAGAATATTTATTTATTTTTCATTTTTTTGATAGAACTGTATTTTTTTATCATTAATCCAAATTAACTTTGACTGACAGTCCTACCGGCAGAGGAAGAACTTTCCCTCTGGGATGCTGAACGTCTCCTCCTTATTTCCTCAGCACGTTTTTCCTTTGCCTCCTTGGCACGTTGGGCCAACAGCCGAGCATATTCAGCAGCCTGGTCTTTACGTTTCTGTGCCCTCTTGCGCTTCAAGGCCAAGCGATGACGCTTTCTCTGCAACATGATAGGAGTAACCAATCGTTGGATCTTTGGAGCCTTTGTTCTAGGCTTTTTCCCTATAATGAAAATTTAGTCAATACGCATCAACAGATATTTTTAACTCTTACATTAACATATAAAAATATTTTTGTCTAAATTACCTTCCTTCTGGGGAAGAGGTTTTCTCACTACATACTGGCGCACATCATCCTCTTTTGACAAGTTGAAAAGTTTTCTTATCTTACTTGCTCTCTTGGGACCAGAACGACGTGGAATTGTGGTGTCAGTCAAACCAGGAATATCTTGCTCGCCTAAAATTGAATTAAAGTTTAAAGATTCACATCTTGTGAATAATTCATGAATATTTCTTGACATTATATTATTTCTTGTTGTTTTGATTCTATTTTCAAACAGAACCTTGCTTTATTATCTATTAATATACATGTAATATACTTGCTGGCTGAAGAGGGCTGTTAAATAAACTGAAAATGCATTCCAGGAAGGACATCATGCATTAATGAATAAAAACCAGAAAAGATGTGTGTGTGTGATGAAATATATCATCATGTTAATAATAATTAACAGTGAGCCAGCTGGCCTTATGATAAAGCAGAATCCACTGAACAATTTGTTAAATAGAAGTTTGATGATCATTTTAAAATGACAGACAAATTCAAATACAGTAAAAATATGAAAAGTATTTTCTTTTTGTTTAGATTTTTTTATGGCAAGTTGAAAAATTATAAATTCAAAGACAAATTAATTTGAAAATTAAACAAAGGCAAAACCTGAAAGTGAAGATGAAACCAAACCACTGCAATTGTTAGAATTTTTTTTATTCCTAACCAAAAGATATAAACCAAACGATATAAAAGATATAATGTATTATTTAAAAATTCTTTCTTTAGAAAATTTTTTCATTTTTATAATACTTTTTGCAGAGTATTTCTCATTTCTATATTCACAGATTTTACAGAATACAACACCCAAAAGTATGAAGTTTATACTATATTAACCTATAAAATGTTAGAGCTTAGAAAACTTTCCCATACAAAGTATAAAAATTATTTTAACTCTACAAATCAAATATAGATTAATATTTTATAAAAATAAATAATTTACAATACAAACAAAATAGAGCTAAAAAATCATATCACAAACCTTTCTTCACAATAACCAAACATATGACACTGAGATTAGAATCTACAATGCATCCACGTACTGATTTACGTTTTCTCTCTCCGGTACGTCGAGGACGATAGCAGGAATGGCCTTTTGATAGCAACAATCTAACACGTCCTGCAGTCAAAACTCCCTGCTTCATTGGAAATCCTTGTTTGTCATTTCCACCACTAATTCTAACTACATAGCCCTATTGTTAAAAAAATTTAAATAAAACAAGTGCATAGTATTTTAATATTTCAAATATCTCAGAAATTTTAAGAATAGAATTATAATGTAAACAATTCCGTTTCAGTGTAAGGTCAAAGTTAAAACTTGTTCTACTTCTTACAAAATGTATGCTATGCAGTCATGCTGGCAAACTAGCCAATTGAACAAGAGATAGAGTAATTGTATAGAAGGCAAGATGGGTGTATAGCCAGCATTGCATTTAAATCTGCACACTAAAAGTAGATGATAATGAATGACAACAGCCAAAAAATACAAGTTGATGTAATTTGTTAATTTTTAAAAACACCCATGTGCAAGTAATGCAAAGTTTTTAAATTTTTTGATTCCTTCTAACAATAGTAAAAATTCTTTTATTAACACCACTGATTTGAAACTTTACTTAAAATTCTTGGTAAACAATGCAACTTTGAAGTCTTGGGGTAACTTTATCACACATGAATAGAAACACTGCTCACCAAACTTGCACGTTATATCTTCAAGAAAAAACAGACTGCTGTAGTATGAAAATTTCTGTAATAAACTGTAAATATTGTTTCATTGCTAGTTTGATGTTATTTAATCTTTATAATTATGGAATAGTTCAAATTAAGTTTTCACAAACATTTTCCTTTGAAAAAAAAAAAATCATCAAATATACCATCTTGTCCCATTGGTAGGATAAGACAGGGTGTGTTTTGGGACGATATGAAAAGTTAACATCTTTGAACATTTGAGAAAAAACTTTTTCTGTTATTGAGTTATTTAAACCCAGGAAAAAACTAATTACTTAAAAAACTTCCTTATCTTGCCCACTTCTAACTACCCCCTTTATAAGTAATAAAGTAAGGCCACAAATAGATAATGTTAATATATAGAATGTATCAATTTTTCTGAAAACAAAAAATCCAGTTACAACTGATCAAATACAGTCGACCCCCCTATAACACTGTTGATAATTCCATTTTATATGAATTCCATGTTGTACGAGTCACTTAGATTTTACAAATTCGTGAGCCATTCACAGCCCAGCACACATATTTGTAAAATCTAAGTTACTCGTACAACATGGAATTCATATAAAACAGAATTATCAACAGTGTTATAGGGGGTCGACTGTATCTATTTTTTGAGTGACAAAAGAGACCTCACAGGCATACAATGTTCAGCTTATAGATGATATTACACATCTAAGATCTTATTTTTTTCTTATTCATTCAATTTATTCTTCTTATTCTCTATTGGGTTAATTAACCCAAGATTAATCCTATCAATTTAAATTCAGATTCCAATATAGTGTCAATGTACCCATCCATAACAAGAAGTATGATCTATAAAGCATTAAATAAACAGAAATAGAGGAATTTGAAATAGATTTAATAAAATTTGTATTTGAAAATAATAATTATACTTTTTTATATTTCATTGCTATTTGTGTATAATTATGTTGATGACATATTGATACTGACTATTTATTTACTTTTCTTACCTTTGAATTAGAAAAGAAAGAAAATAAAAGCATAGTTTACTTAGATCTAAACAGAAATCTGTTTAGAATGAATAAAAAAGGTTGTAATATAGATAAAACTACTATTTACCATTCATATAGCCCATTATATATTAAAAAGAATAATTTTGTTACAGAATCATGAAAAACTTACTGTAGAATAATGTTAACAGACAGAGAGATTAAATATTTTCTATATATTTTAGTAATATCTTTTTCTATTTATCTAATAAATATTTTGGATAATCATAAAGGAATATTGAAGAAAATAAAATTATTCTTTAATTTTTAACCCAGAATCTATAGTTTTCTTTACATAAAAGGACTGTTTGAAAAGCAAAAGAATAAACTAAACATTACAGTAATATTATTATAACACTTACGTGCAGTGGCGTTACAGGAGTGGAGTTCCAGATACGGAAATTTATCCGACTTTTGGAGAAAGATTTTATCCACTAGCACTTTTAGCAGTGTAAAACTACCATCATCAGGCATACATAGAATATGATAGTTTAAGCTTTCTGAACGATATTCCAATGGTTTTACAAAATTTTCAAATTGAATTGTTCAGAAAGCTTAAACTATCATATTTTATGTACACCTGATGATGATAGTTTTACACTACTGAAAGTGCTAGTGGATAAAACCTTTCTCCAAAAGTTGGATAAATTTCTGCATCTGGAACTCCACTCCTGTAATACCACTGCAACGTAAGTGTTATAATAATAGTATATGTCAGCGTGAAGTGCAAACTTATTATATTACAGGAATAAAAAGAAAAAGTGAAGAAGAAAAATTAAATAAAACAGGCATATTATTTGAATTGAAATGCGACTGTAATAGAAATGCAGAAGTATATATTAAAGAAACAGGAAGACAACTGGAAAAACAAATAAAAAAGCATCATCGTGTTAAGACTCAAACATCAATGGTCTCCGTGGATAATAAATCAAAGTGAAAATAATTGTAAAATATTATTGTATGAAAGAACTATATTTTTAGAACAATTTTTTTTAGAGCAATTTGTCATAACCGAAAAAATGTAAATGTAATAAATTGAACACAGGTATAAATGTGTCTCCAGAAGAGCACATCATTGTATATGGCATTGATACAAAATGACAATCAATTATCAGAAAGTTGATATTTGTAAATAATAATTAAATTTCATTATATATTGTTCTTTAAATATTCATTGTACTTGTTTGGCAATTGCTAGAACATATAAGAGATATTGATGAGGATTATTGTGATAAATGCATTTTGATTTAACAAAGATAAAAAGTAAATTTTTATTTAATGATTGTTTTAAATAATACACCAAAAAACTGTTTTATCTTGGTTAGAAAGAAAGTTTGTATTTTTTTTTTTAAAAAAAGACCTCAGTTGGTTCTTGTATATTTGAAAAACTTTTAACAATTACCTTAAAAACTTTAAAAAGTATAATAAGGTTAAGTTTTAATTGCTAAATATATTGCTCCCAAAGAGAATGTACATGTTCAATAAGGAATTAATTTTAGAAAAAATAAGGCAGCCTTCAACTAGGTGGTTTTCTGTATGACTATCCTACTATATACACTATGTGCTTTTGGAGCAGCCACTGAAAGCAAAATAATAAACACTGTGCAGTTTAATGCTTGAGATGGTGACTTCTAAAGTACTGCTTGTTTGTTCTATTTTTGTTAAAAATCATTGTAAATATACATAAATAACCAAGTACAGATATTCTGTAATAATCATATTAGTTTCTACATTATTCAGACTATAGTTTGGATAACTATTAACAATTAATCTACTTATATAAGCCATTGATCCCGCTGCTTGTATATCTGTCATCTGTCACAGAATGTCTAGAACGTGCACTAGGGGGTGTCTGTAGTGATGATTATCTGCTATTATTTAAATTAATAGTATAATTTATTTATTAACAGTATATATTTTTATTTGTAATAGGAATTTATTATTTACAAATTTTCTTATTTATACCATGGAATGACACTGTTGCTGCTAGAATGCCCACTAGGGGGTGTCCCGGGCTACTAGTATAATATAAGATAGTTAAACTGCTATCATATACATACTAGCATTAACTAATAATTACATTAAATTTAATGATTATCAATTCAAAATAAAATTGAAACTGAAGATGACATTATAGTGGTTTAAAACTAAAACAAACAAAAAGGTAATGTAGAAACCTAACAATAATTAAACTAACGTTTGTAAAATTTAATATATTAAATAACTTTCAATGTGAGCATGTTAGAAAAGACAATAGCTTAGTTCAGGAGCACAGTGATGTGTACACATGTGCTTATTTATATTGTCTACACCAGTGTTTCTCAACAGGGCAATATCACCCCCACGTGAGCATTTTTCCATGTTGAGGGGGCGATTAGTAACAGTTTATATTTTGGGGAGGCGAAAAAACAATTTTCTGGGCAATATAGTAAAACATTATAGTAAGAATAATTAGGTATTTTATTCGTTATATCGTACAATAATTAAACATTATACTAGTCACTAGCCTATTCAATGCAGTTTGAATTTGGTGTTTGCCTTGACCCTCGGCATCAGAATTTTGAAGGAGGCGATACTATGTTGAAGGGGGCGACAATTCATTAGAAGTTGAGAAACAATGATCTATACCAGTGGTCCCCAACATTTTTCATTAGCGTAGCCCCGTGGCATTTCCAACTTCCCAACGAGCAATGCACGCGCAAATCTCGCACTGCCTGTTTGTAGAGAGTGTTGCCACTTTGAATTTTATTTTGACTCGGTTCTTGGTCCCCCAAGTACCTACAAGTCTGTTTTTTTTTTTATGCATGCACGATTTGGGCACCTAATACTTTGTGCCAAATTGCAACTCTTGACATGTACTCCTCCATACCTCTAAGCTGGTACGAGCTTAGAGGTATGATTTGAGAGTTGATTTTTTTGGGGCTCTTAACATAAATTTTTTAATTTAATTGTTTTCAAAATGTAAACATCTTCGTTAGAAAAAACAGAGAGGTATAAATTAGATCAGAGGTCATCAGTTGTATAACAAGTCCGCAGGAAAGCTGATGCTTAGCTGTCAAAAATGCTTCATCAGCATCAATAATTGACGATCACGTGACAACTTTCCCACAACAATAGTATAAAAGTGCAAGCTATCGGAAGCTCAGGGCGATTCGTCATAGGAAGTTATAATTGGTGATAGTGCCACCTCGACTCCCGGACCTCCATACAGTGGACCTGATCCAGCAAAAAGAAGACACCGAGGACTCCTACCTCTTCCACACAGACGATGTTTGCCATATCAACTCTCCGTTATGCCCGAAAGGTATTTAGGGCCTATTAGAACTTGTAAAAATGCCCTCTCTCGAACTAGTTACGAGAGTAGTTGCCCATTTTGTGTAAATAGTATAGCATAACCGCATTTAACCTTAGCACTTATACAGCCTCCTGTAATCTAGATTTAGTTAATTAATAAATGCTTGGGTATTTTGTTAAACCTGTCTATCATTGCTCTAAGGACACCCGTCGACTTGCTCACCTCCCTCGCCCTCGATAAAAAGCCATCTGAAAAGACAACGTGGGCAAGTTTTACCAATTCAACGTGTAAGTGGCAATTAGGGTACTGACCATGTGCCCTCGTAATCTCACAATTATAATAACGGTAACACACCCCACCATCAAAAGTCCATAGCATAATTGCAAATCACACATAATGGTATCCCCACTACCATTGACTGTGCAACATTTGTTGATCTGTTGCATTGTATAATCAGCAACATAAGTTTTTATTTCTATTTTTGCATTTTGAAATGTATAATAAAGTTTGTGATTGTTGCAAGGAGCATTTTTACCATATTAATTTGTGATACATAATATATTATTTTTTCTGCCATAATAACTAACTTTTTTCTGTACCCCTAAACAACCTGTCGCGTACCCCCAGGGGCACGCATACCCTGGAATGGGAATCGCTGGTCTACACTAATGCATATTTGAAGATACCTTGTATGTATGGTACAGTACTTAGTCTTAATAAGAAATTTGCTACTGACAAATTCATTCCTTTACTCATTGTTTGCCTCCATGATTTGATTGCAGGCACTTATAAACTGTCACAATTATGTAAATTAAGTATAAAAATAAATATAATTTATCACTTTCTTTGACTAATTTCCTTTGTTCATGAATAGTAATAAAATAAACCTGAAAAAAATTAAACAGAAAATAATTTTGTTAAATATTAAAATTAATTCTTTTTGGCCTCTAATAATTTTATGTTAGACTGACCAATATCTTAATTGAAAGTATTTATTAAAAAACTTAAATCTTAAACCATCAAGGTTAGGGAACTGTGATTATTAAGGCAAATGGGTGGAATTTAAAGTCAGAATATAACCTGCAACTCCTTTCAAAATTTTCAAATACAGAAAACACCCACCAAAAAAAATCTGTCTTCTGATTTTACATTATCTCATATTTCTGCAAGAGATGCAAGTTTGAGAGAGCAAGGCCACCATTCTTTGATAGGTAGATGATATGAGTAAGAACCAGTCATGTAAAATGGCATAGTATGTGTATGCTGGCAATGACAGAAGCAAGTGGAGTGCCTGATTACCCCTTTTTGCACAGCCAAAATCATGGTCAGAAGGAAAATACAAAACAGTGCTTTCCAAATTACTTTCTTACATTTTTGTGATGTAAAAATAGTCCCTCTTTTGATTAATTTCAATAATTGATTAAAACTAGTCCCTCTTTTGATTAATTTCAATAATTGGCAAGCATTACTCCAAGGGAACATTTCCATTAAGCTGATCACTTAGTACAGATTCTGTGACAAGCTAAGGTCAAGATAAGTGACACTTTAAACTTTAATGACTTAAGAAAGCTGGTATAATGAGAAAAAACTACAGACGTGAATACCCCGATACAAGGTGTGATAAAAAATTCCAGGAACTTGACCACAGAAAGCAGACTTGAACATCTTATTTCATTCATGCCAATTAAGTATTGTATGAATTGGGATATTAGAGTAGTGACAACGAGGTTAGAGAACTAATGTAAGCATTCAGAGATAAAGTACCCCAATGCTTATATCTCTGCAGCTTCTACTATGCTCCTTTGATATAGGGAAAATATAAAAATGTTTTGGAGCAAAAACAAAGAATGAAGGAGATTAGGAAAGCATTATTATGCCAGATATTTAGAGACCAGGAACACCTGATGAAAGACAAAAGTGAAAGGTTGAAGCAACTAGCAGGTGACTGAATATTCTATAATTACTTGCATTTATGTTCAGTTTTAAAAGAATTTTTTGATTTTATACAGATTTCAGTTTGAAGTTTAACAATCAACTGATAACACTACTTTTTGTTACTTTTTTAAAATATTTATAAATACTTTTTTGTCTAATAATGATTTAATATAATTCTATTAATCAAAACCTGCGATGTATTCAATATATTACTATTAATATTTGATGCAAATTTTTTTTTGAGTTGAATAAAATTCTCAGTTAACAATATAATTATCAAAAGCTTTACCTTCCATTCATCTCCAAGTGCATCTGCTTCAACTTCTTGTCCCATTCTTTTTTCATAAAATATGCGCACTTTGCGTTCATCATCAAACTCAATTAATTTTTGACAGCCAGTTGCCGGATAAGATATATTTAACTAATAATAATAAGAAAATATTAATTAAAAATTACAAATATAATAATACATCAAAAGTTACTTTATTTCAGTTTTCTTATTGTTTAATCAATTTATTAATATAATTATTTTATTAGTATTAAATTTGTTGAATTTTATTAATAACTCAGCATGTTTGCTATAAAATATTAAACATGAGATGCTTGAGTCCTAGACACAAAAAGCCCTAAAAAATAAAAGTATCAGTATTCATGTTGTTTATTTACATTCATTGTTTACTATTGATTTAATGAAGCATCCAAATTTACACAAAGTGATAGTTTCAATTAAAAATGATAATATTTAGTAAATACATAAAATGCCTTCACTTTTTGTCATGTCCAATCATCAGGAACAGTTTTGTATTGCAAAGACAATCCTTTTAATTATTGCCTTGTCACCACTGAACTTTTTTGTTAGTTACTTCTATGTATCTGTTAAATCATGATGCTTTTTATCAGCAAGTTATTTGGTTTGCTTGAGAAATTATGCATGTATAACCAATTATAGTCCCTACATCAAATGTGTTACAATTTCTGTAATATTAAAATTCACATTATTAATTAATTATCTGCACATTGCAAGCACTTACAATTATTATTCATTATACTGTATTTATATATAATTTGAAAATATAGATTATATTTTTGAATAAGTCATCCTTAAAACTACATTTAGACCTAACAGTAGAATCATTTGATATATGTACATTCAAAAACTTGTAAATTAATATCTATCTTTTGGTTTATAGATGATTTTCACTGTTGTTAATTAATGAGCATGTGTAAAGCACTAATGCCATCTAGCAGGCAAAGTTATAAGCTTTTAATGAGAGTCAAAGTACAGCAATCACATGGGCTACACTGCCTAAACTATTTATAAAAACAAACACATTATACAAACTAAAAATGTTTGTATTTTAGAGCATCATTGGAATTTTATTTTAGAAATAAGTATAAAAAACTAGGGGAAGGGAGGGCAAGATGGAACTACTTACCCACCCCGAACTACGCAATGAAGTATCTGAATCTCCATGCACACAGAGACATCCGGATATCTTGTATTTAAGAACAGTGACTCAGACCGGTTGGTACCACTAACTGATGTGTGCAAGTATTTCTTATTTCACAGCAGATTATTACGCAATCATTGGACTTTTGCAGTGTTGTTATTTATACCTACAAGGTAAATATTACTATTTTGTTTTTATAAAAAGTACCTATTAGGGATAGATTGCATGAATTGATATTTAAAGAAGAAAAAAAATTCAAGGATTTTTAAATCGTTGATATTATCATTATTGGCAATGGGCAAGATGGAATAGTTTCCCGTACGCAATTATTTTGATTTGTTTTCAATTTATCTAACTAATTGAGGATGTAATTGTTTTTAGATGGTGAACAAGTATATAAGAAAGAGCAACAGAGGTTCTTGGACTAAAGAAATGATGCAGATGGTGATGGATGAAGGTTTTGTGTATTATGTGGAACCACCCACAGAGGACTGGGTACAATGTCCAGTGTGTTGTGGTTGGGCACATGAACTATGTACAGACACAAAAGATGGATGTTTTTTGTGTGTCAATTGTAAAATTTAGGGATATCCTATGTATTCTATCTTGCCTTCAAGGTGAGAGCAAGATGGAATGTTTGACGTTTTTACTTCATGATTCCTAACAGATTTTATACTTAATATTAATTATTTTTAATTACACAATTTTTTAACCATGTAAGATCTCTGTCGAGACTGATTAAAATAAAAGCTTTATATTACGTTGTTTTATGTTTTTTTTACATCATAAAGTTAAACTTTCCATCCTGCCTCCCTCATCCCAAAATGTCCTATGCCAATGGAATAAGTGTTATGGATGCAGTTCTGAAGGAATAAAAATGATTGATATTAATTAATGAGGTTTTTATTAATTGATTTAGATTCAACTGCAGCACATACCAAAAATGGTATTGGTATCTTTCCTGCATGTGCACTGAAATTTAATTTAAATAGCATCATCATTGGTGATTCCTATTATGATATCCAATGACGCAAGACAATCTCAGCACCAAACTTATGAATTGGTAGTCCTGTTGCTGATTGGTTGAGCCATCAACTTTCTTTAGGAGTACAGGAAGTTGACCACCCATCTCTTTACTCTGTGGCCAGCTCTTGCTGAGTAGTATGTTTGGCAACTGATGCAACTGAGTTCAAAATTCTGTTCATGAAATGATTTGTCCAAAAACTGAAGTTTGACTGTATTTTACAGATAAAATTAGAAAGCATTTGAATATTATAAAATAAAATGTCTTATAAAAATTTATCGAGTTTACTCTATGATTATAAAACAAATATTTTCTTTTTGAATGAAGTAGTGGATGAAGTCAAGTAAAAATGGACTGAGAATATTTTTATGTTTGTTAGGAAGTTCTCTCATTGTTTTGGCTAATGTTATGTGGTGAATTAGAACATCTTGGCACACAGCAAAAAACTTTTGAAGACCTTTTTGTCATCAATGCTCTCATATTTTTAGTAGTAGTATAGAAGCTTTCTCTCAATTTTTTAAAAATGTATTTGGTATACAATTGCAAAGTACAAAATTTTTGTTGCCAACCTATTTAAATAAACTAGCAACAAGTTGTTCAACTTTTCCAGCAATATTTACAATTTTGGTGGCACCATCTGTTATCATATTTTATTAAAAAACTTGTATTTTTAACTATTATAAAATGGCAAAAAACTTAATTTTGAAAGTAGGGGATGGTTTTATAAAAAATTGTAAATGCTAATAATGAGTAAAATCGTCATTAAGTCCAACCCTACTGGATATGCACACAACCCCCTTTATCTCTCCACCCCTCGGTCTTTACTCACTAAAATTTAATAGCATAAATCCCCCTAATAAACAAACCTCCCTACAAATTTTCGACAAAATGCACAGGAGTTATTAAGCTTCAAACAGAGTGAACAAAATTGTGCCCCCCCCCCACACACTAACATCCACATATACAGAAATCACCCCTGAACAGTTTTGATTTCTTGACGCTTCAAGGTGTCCTAAGTCCACAAATGTAAAAATCTTGGGAGGATCATTTTTTGACCGACCATCACACTTTCCCCCTGTTACGACTCTGCACCATTTCTTAAGTTTGTTTCTGTTGTGGAGTCTCAAGGTACTGGGCAGATATGTACAAAATGTGTAACGTGATTACCTTGAATTGTCACTCATACAAGCCACATGACATCTCTGACATATTTCTTGATAACTTTTTGGACTCCAAAGAGATCACAGCCTATAGTTTGATAAACATTGCATTTGTTACATTTTCAGTAATACATTCTAAAACAAAACCCACTGACTTAAGGTTTCTTAACAATAACTTTATTTTTCAGGATTGTTTTTAGATTCCAGGGGAAAAAAATCGTCACTGTCAAATCTCAAGTCTGTGAGTTTTATTGTAGAACATTACAATATTACTGGAAATGTAACTAATACAATGTTTATCAAACTAGGGTCCACAGTCTCTTCAGTCTGAAAAGTGGTGAATCATATGTTAAAAAATGATGTCACTTATAGCCCTAAACCACGATTCCTCCAAAGTTTGGCCCAAAAGAAGTCTTTTGCAAGAAGAAAGTTCTCAGGAAATATGTCAGAGATGTCATGTAGTTGAGGTGAATCACATTTGAGGTAGTCATGACATGTTTTGTGTGTACCCACTATCCAATGTGACACTTTGATGGAAACAAGCTTAAGCAATGGTGCCTCAAACAGTGCAGTCTGTAAGTAGTCCTATGTTTTTTTTTTGTTTATAGCATTTTTATATGAATCAATGAAAAAAAAAACTTTGTGTTTGCAAATGTCTATCAAGTATGTCTCTTTAAAATAAAAAAAACAATAATAAACTTAGTTTTACTAAATGTTTGTTTAAGTTATGACAATGCAACCCTTGGGTGATCTGCCTAGTGGGATGCCTTCCAGGAGGTCTTTTTAAGGGAAACTTGCCCCTATTTAGGTGTTACAGATGTGGAGAAAACCCAGAAAACTCCACATGGCCAGCTCATCCGAGCAAGGCTCGAATCCATAACTGAACTCCCACATCCGATTGAAGAGAGAACATTTAGAAACTGACGGGTAGATTTACAGATCGGGTAGACTGCTGTTCAGAAAAATTTAATTATAGAGACGGCTTTTCTCACCTGCCACAATGTAGACAGCAATTAGAAACAAGTTATTTGACCTATTATCTAGACTCACTCAACAGCAGGTTTAGAGGGCTTTTCAATTTGAGTGGTAGCTTTGTTTGTGGAAAAGTTTAGATAAAAACAGACATTGTTCCTTTGATAAATGTTGTAAACGGTACAAATCGACAAAATTATTCATTAATTAATTGCTTGGAGCAAAAACAACAAAATTAAATACTTTAAATTTGTTTTAAATGTTCCAGTTTCAATATTCAAATGGGTGAAGACTTAAAACTTCGATTAATTCAAATCAGATGCATTTATTTACAATTTGAGTATTGTGTCGGTTATAAAACGTTAATGCATTTCAGTCATCGTACTGTTAAATAAACGAGACAATTTTAATAATTACAGAAATCTGTTTATAGATATAAAAAAAAATGTAATATTAATATATCAAAATGGAAAAGGATTGTCATTAATTGCCAAACAATGGTTTTGATGGCCTTAAGATTTTATTTCTGGAAGCTTTCGGAATATGGCTGGCAACCATTTCTGACATCTCAAACAAATAACCCAATTGGATGAACGAGTCCTAAAACAGGGGAGTAATAGCAAAGTAAGAGCCAATATTTTGCTGAAACTTCGTTTAGAGAACGGTCAGAAATAGACAATTGTTGTCTTTGCAATGCATTTTAAACCGCAGTTCAGCCAGCCAACGTCTATAGGCCGTTCTGTTGATAAACTTCGTTTAACATAAACTCTGTTTCCACACCTGGCTGCCAGTGTTCAGGGTATGAAGACTGCTTGACGACTGGTGGGTCAGTTTTATTAAAACTAATTTAAATAAATCAATATTAATACATAACATTTAGAAATGCCAAATACTCTGTGAACAAAAATTAGCTAACAAAATTTTGTTTGCTTTTTTAATAAACTTTGTAAGCACTCTTGCATATTTATTAGAAAGTTTCTTGTACACTTAATTCCCAGTTATAAAATATCTCAATGACAAATTTATTACCTAATAGATACATGATTATTGTGAATTTATTTTGGGCCATTGGGCATATTCAAAATTTCAGCATTAATCCAGTGAGATGCTACACGGCTACTGGCATTTTCTAGAGAGCACAAACGTTGACTGTCAGGAATTTTGGGAGAGAAAAACAAGAAAAATGGTGAATGATATGGACTTCCACATCATGTTAAATTTCTTTTTAAACTTATTCATTTTTCATTAAGCTGTTCTCATTAAATATTTCAAAAAGATAAATAGGGATGGAGATTTTTTAAATTTTCATAGGAGTTTTAAATAATTAAATCAATCCTAAGATTACACTTTAACAACTAAAACAAATTATGTAATGTCTTATGTAAATATACTAGTATATTAAAATATTCTACAGTATTAATGTACTAACTGAATTTTAATTTATTCAGAGTTTATCCATCAACAAATAAATTAAATTCAAAATTGTCAATGTAAAATAGAGCTCTTATGAACCTCGTGGTGGCTGTCATTTTGTTTGCTGGTATATCAAGCACAGAAAAAGATGCTTGCAGTTTGCCGAAAGCACACTGGCAGCATCCGGAAGTTAATTGAGATTTTGAACATGACCATTGTTAAGAACCTGGAGGGTTATCAGAAAATACAATTCTTTCTTGTAACTAAACAAAGCTACCAGAAATTGGTTTAATGATTTCCAACCATCAACGTGAAAGCTGTTTAAAACATAACATAAAAAGATAAAACTTTAATATGTGTAAGAAATGGAAGGGAGCATACTGTGACTTCCAATTTACACATATTGGGGCCTTGTTTGTTTTGTCCAAAAAACAAACAAAATATCAATGTGTGTACATTGTAAATTGGTACTTTTTAACATCAATTGGACATCACCTCTTCACTTTTACAATGAAAAAGTTTAAAAAAACGACAGTAAAAGTGTATACTTTCTCGACGAAACAAGCCTAGGAAATTTGCACCAATTACTAAAATAAAAATAAAATAATGAAGTTCTTCATTTAATATACAAACAAATTTTACAAAATACAATGAACTATATCCGAAATAATAATCGTGATGTTTTTAATCACGCTAAATTCATTTTTCGGGTACGAATTGGGGAGATTCAATCGGAGCCACGTGTTAGCTTCTCTATTTAGCCTAATGTTTAATTTTTTCATTTAAGATAAAATACGTGTTGTATTATTATTATTATTAGCTAATTTAATTTTAAAAATAACCGATACCACATCTGTGCAAATAAATCCAGAATTAGAATCGAATTCTGAAACATCCCGTATACATGATTCAATCCATTTACATCTAACTCTAAAATAGTTAATCATTCATCTTATTTTAATAAGATGTTAGAATATAGATTATATACTTTCTTACAGAGTATAATTCTAAAAATCAAATCTGTACAAACCTTCATTTTGCTTTGTTATATTTCACGAATACTTCTAGTTTCCGCACATCGACAAAAATGGACGTCACATACGCCGAATTCTCTCAGAAGTCGCTTCTAACCAAAGTTGCCAGATGTTTGTAGCCAAAAATTTTCTAAAAATAGCCCAAAATTAGCCAACTGAAAAAATTTCTTTTTAATAACCAGAGATTTGACGATAAAATAAAAACACACCATTTGTGCTTTACCAGCAATAACTTTAATCACAATAAATGTATTCGGACAATTTACAGGCCGGTAAACTGATCAGAAATACGGATCGCAAGATTCAAAATACATGCATACACTGTAATTTACTATGTCGACCAGTAGCGTGCCGCGACATTTGATTATAGGAAACTGTGTTTCTGTAAGAAGCTGACTTATAGGGGCAATCAGTTAATTGCGCGTTAGCGATAATCTAGGGTCCATTCGTATTCGTTTGTTCGATAAGCCAGAAAAAACCGTAGACTTCTCTAAATGTATTTTTAATATCACAATTGCATTTCGAACTGCTGGCCACGATATAAGGACTACAATTATAAATAAAATTATAAAAACTTGGTGAAATAAAATGTGTGGAGGATATACATACATGGTAGAAAATATTCTTCAATTGTATGAATATACTTTTAAAGAAAATTATAATTAAACATAGCTTTGGAAAAAAAAACTTGATTAATTAAAATAACATAAAATCTTCATTACTTTTTAAAATGTTAAAACAATGCACTTAGTCAAATAGCTCCCTACGAGTGGCTAATGAATGGAATCAGAGACGCCTGGTAGGTGTGCAGTGCGAGCTGCCAAATCCCGAGGGTGCCGATACTCGTCAATGTCAAATGCCTGTTTAGTCGCATCACTAGTATACCTCAAAGGACGCGATAGGACGCGATAAATTTTAAACGTTTCTCACCATAGTTGTAAAAATCTAAATATGTTAAACTTAATAGATTGTCCGTCATTTGTTTTCTAATTCATTTTAAGATCAGGTGTCCACGGAAATTTCCAAAATTTACATCTTTTCGGTTACTCTCATTGAACTGGAAAAATTTTTATCTTTATTACATCTAATATTACGAAGAAATCAGTTCCCATTGTACTCGGCTAGAGATTGGTTTGGTTAAGCTTTTGTTTAAGTAAAATTCAGGATCTTTCAGCAGGGGTTTTATTTATATTAAGTGTGAGACCCGAAAGGCCCTGGGTCTAATTTATGAATTTTTATTAATAATATTAAAATATCGACACAAAATATTACTTCATTTTTGTGAAAAACTAGTGTTTTGGACGTGGGAAAAAACCAGATAACAGATGCTACTTCCTTTCACAGAAGAGAACATCCTCTGACTTTCCCTTATCTGGTTAAAAATCTCACTCAGATGGGAAATGGTTACCTCTCATTCATTCCCCTTTCGTCCGTTCTCACGAAAGAGTTACTGGCCGATGATTGGTCGAAATTCAGGAGATATAAGGGAATTTAGTCCGAATTCGGGGAGTTCTTCGACAGATCCGAAGCGTCAGAAACTCCACGCAGTTCTCCTCCTGATGACCAACGCCCTTAAACGAGTCCCATAGACTACGTTCCGAGTCTGAACTTGGTGAAGATACTTTTTTTTGTGCACGTATTGATCTCCCATACGAAGAAGTAATATGAACTCTATCTCCAAGGTGTCCCTTACCTACAGAGAAGAAGACGACGACAACTAAACAGGTCGTATGTTTTGGAATGATTTTGTGAGCTCTCTCTCTCTCGATCGCGCATTAGCATTGAATAAGTCTTAGCCTATATCTTGTCGCTTAATTGTCGTTCATCGATTATTTGTATTCGTTTTGTTTTAGAATTATTAAATTTACTCTTGTTAAATATACTTAAATGTCTCTTAAATTGATTCCGAATCAGATCGCAAACGCGTGTTTGTCCGCGCAACGATAAATTGACAAACTGGTGTTGGGAACCTGACGAGCATCTGAACTTCGCCGTTCAGATCAATTTTGATACAGCGCCTTCCTATAAAACGTTACGAGAGCCGATCTCACGATCGCGCGCCGTAAGTGTCGTAGACTAAGATCTACGTCCTGGCTGATCTCACATAAGTTAAAACCTGTTACTTTGTACTTGAATATTTGTAGTCTTGGGAAAGAAGTGGAAAAAATTTTTTATGATAACGGATACATAAATTTAAGGAAAATAAATTCTAGGGCTTTTTTGTACCTTGTGCATCTCATTCATTACATTTAGTTGTAAGTGATACTGCCAAAGTAACTGTTAATTTTTTAACATTGTATAAGGATTGTACACGTGTTTTTCTGCATCCCCTTATAGATGGGACATACTAAATTGTAATATTACATGTTTAACATTGAAATCTGTAAGTAATACAAGATGAGCGAACGGAATAAAAGCAGAATAAATATATCAAGTATTTTAATGAATTTTTTTGAAAACACCTGTTAACTATACGGAATTATCATAAAAGCATACTAGTAAACTCCTGTCAGTTGTGTTAAGTTATAAATCTACTCGCGATTCACATGATGGGAGCGAGAGCGGCCAACTATCTAGCAGACAAGTGGCTAACATCGTAGAACCAGTCCTGGAGAGAATCATTGGAATCGTTATGGTGTGTGGCATCCACTAGCTAAACCGCGTGTGGTTGGTGCTCTGTAAAGCGCATGCATGAACAAATGCATATAATCTGGCTGCTTTACACAATCAGATATTTTCGCCGTGAAAGCTGTCTCCTATTCGACAATACAGCGCTTCCATTCCGTCACTGACATTCGAATATACAATAGCAATCTTATCGTTTTTTTCACACGTAGTATAGAAATTTGTAATAAGATACATAATGCGGTTATAATAAAATATTAATTTTAATTAATTCAAAGTACGTACGTCAAAATATGAAAGTAGTCGCGCAATATGTATTTATATTTTAAAAAATACAAGGGAAGCGACGCTTCCACTGCTTCCAAGGACGGCACGCCACTGATGTCGACAACACTCATTTTATCTGCAAAATAGATTGCAACGAATTATGCAACAAACTATCTTGCCAAGACAGACTATAAAAAATTAATTTTTCCATGTAATTTTCTTAATACAGTAGAGCGTCGTTTATCCGAATCAATTGGGGACTGGGGTTGTTCGGATAACTTATTTTTCGGATAACCGATTATATACGAAAAAATATAACTTATCCCGTGTTGAATTTTTTCTCCGTTGCGTGTCGCTTCGCGTTGAATTTTCGTCGATGTTAAGCCTAACGAAGACTATTGTATCGTTAAAAATGATTTTTTTATTTTGTACAAACAAAATAAATATATCGAAAAATATAAAAACAAAAAAAATTATACTTCAGAAGTTAATTTAGTATCAAAAACGTAAAATATTTGAGTAGCCGAAGACATAGCCAAAGATTACAGCACCACAGGACTGGCGAAAATTTAAATTTGTCGACTGGAATTCCTTCCGATAACCGACGTTTCGGATAACCAACCTTCGGATAAGTGACGCTCTACTGTAGTTATATTTTTTTTAACTCTCCGCCCTGTGGGCACTAAGAGGGCCTCTTTTTGCAAGCCCATTATGGGTTCGGCCAGGCCCACAATGGGGCTGCCGGGTCGTAAGGGGCGGGGCCCGACATATCCGATCGGATCACCCCCGAAAAATTCCTGGGGATTTTTCGACTCGTTCGGATGCGAACCCGGGTCCCTCAGAGCGGTGGGCTGCCACTTTGGCCATCCGGCCAAAGTGAGCTGCCCACCGTGGCAGCCCACGATCGGCCATCCGGCCGCCTAATAGTTATTAATTTGTTATTAAAAGGATTCATCAAACTACAATTATTTAATTAATTTAAAAGTTGACTAATATATTTCTTTATTAAGCCAATACGTACTGTACATTAATAATAACAATTGATAAAGAATGCCTACATACCACAGTACAGAAAGTAGACTACAGAAACAAATTAAAATATTAAAAACAGTTATTAAATTTATCATCGAAAATAGCATAAGGAAAAGTTAAAATCACTTTTAAAACAGAAAAACAAAAACCAAATTGATGAAGGGTATTGGTGAATCCAACAAGCACATATTAGTTTAATAAAGAAATTTCAGTCAACTTTCAAATTAAATAACTGTGGTTTGATAAGTTCTTTGGAATAGGAAAATTAAGGTGTCAACCTATTGACCTGGAGGCACGGGATAAATCCAATCAGGTCAAAAACATCCCAGGAACTTTTCGGGAGAGGCTCGGTCCGGTTATATCGGGCCCCGTCTCTTACCACCCTCTGTGGACCTGGCTGAATTCATAATGGGCTTACTATAATCACTCTTAGTGTCCACAGGCCGAAAAGAGTTTTAAAAATACCAGTAAGAGTTTATTAAGTTTTGACAATTTAAGACAAAAACTAAAATCTCTGCATAAGCAACAGTCAACAATTATATACACTATATTTAATAACAAGTACTGTAAATTAAAACAAATAATGCATAAAGAAAACCTAATTTTATAGTTAGCAATTCTCTTCCTTAGGAAGCGGTTTTCGGCCCGTCAGTCTGAGGTAGAAATTCTCTGTCTTTTCGAGATAACACAACACTTTTTAAGTTTTAATGCATTGTCTTCGCAAACATGGATTAACGATCAACACTAAATTCAGGGCTTTGGAGTCGCGTAAAAATCTACCGACTCCAACTCCGACTCCGACTTTTCCTTACCATCCGACTCTGACTCCGACTACAACACCAAAACTCCTCGACTCCGACTCCGACTCCGACTCCACAGCCCTGCTAAAAATTCTAAGTTTGCTTGCACGGTGCTTTTTATACTGAATTCAGATGGCTGTTCTAGCGTATTCGAAAATCCTCCGCATGCTTCTTGTTTGACTGGTCAAAGTAGAGCAGCGACTGGAATAAAGAGTAGATTCTACTCTTATTCCAGTGGTTGAGAGTAAGTAAGCTGCACTCCGAGTATTCTTTCTGTACTGGCCGAAAAGCAAGAGTAGCGATCTGCTCTAAGTACGGCGGCCCACCAGTGGCCAAGTGTTTCCCGAACACTGAGAGTTTGGTGGGGTATTACACCTCGCCAGGACGGGCTGGCCACGTGAAGTTTTCTGGGTTTTCTCCACCTTTGTAACGCCTAAATAAGGGCTAGTTACCCTTAAAAGATCTCCCGGAAGCAGTGGCGTAGCATGGGTGTCAGCCGCCCGGGGCGGAGGAAAATTTCGCCGCCCCTTTATTTAGGTATCTCAATTTAAAAGACTAAAATTCAGTTTCGTCATGGAATAAGTAACGAAAAATTCCGTGCTAGCGTTGCCACCTTTTTAAAATCGCCGACCCTGACGGCAGGTGAGGTTTGTTCGAACAGAAGTTCCTGACGCATGCGTATATCATTTTCCAATGAAGAATAATTTGCAATGCATGCTGGTTCTAAATCAGTTACAGTTAGCGACTAGGGAGACTTGGGTAGGAGTGACGTAACCTAGATGACTTAGCCCTATTGGATATTGGAGGTGTATATGATACGAATGAATCGTACAAGCAAAAAAATAAAAAACAAAAAAAAAAGGTCGACAGGTCGTGCACGATATCTCCGGACGGCGAGTCGGACGGTAACACTATTCCCACTATTCCGCGCTCATTTCATTCGGTCCGAATCGTAGGTGGGCAAAAATATGAAATAAAATGGTTCAAATTCTTACAAGATATTATTATTATTNATCTCCGGACGGCGAGTCGGACGGTAACACTATTCCCACTATTCCGCGCTCATTTCATTCGGTCCGAATCGTAGGTGGGCAAAAATATGAAATAAAATGGTTCAAATTCTTACAAGATATTATTATTATTTATTGTCAAATTTGTCCGCCCCCTAAAAAGTGCCGCCCGGGCAGTTCGCCCAAGTCAGGGCACCCGTACATTGAAGCACGTGCCCTCTCTTTTTCGTCTCAGTTGCCCTTTTCCTAATCTCTGCTGGGAATTGAAGTTTTCGTTTTTCATTTCATCTCAGAAAGGAAGAAAATAGTTTTAGTAGATCTTGATATTTTTCTGACTTTAATTGCTTTAACACAATGGCAATAGATGAGTTTTTTTTATAGTGAAAACAGTACCGTAGCTAGTTTTTATATTCCGTGTGCAAAATTATATTTTTTGCTTCCTTTTTTTGAAAAAATAAGAATAAAAAACAAATAAGGTCGAAAAGACCAGCAAAGAAACATAATAGTTTAATTATCGAAAATAGCAATTTTCTTGCCGCATTATTCATATAGACTAAGTATAAAATTCATACATTCTTGGGTTGTATATTGTGACTAGGAAGTGTTTTTTTTTTTTTCTAAATTTTTGGATTTTCGACAATCTCAAGATTTAAAAACAAATCTAGCAACGACTTGCATAACTTTCCGTGACAACATTTAAAACTGCATGTGGTACTAACTTTTATGCTATTTTATTTAAAAATGATTAATATAATTAAATGGCAAAAAGCTTAAATTTGAGGATGGGGATGAGTTTTGTAAAAAATTGTAAAAACCAATAATGAATAAAATCATTACGTCCGACTCCATACGAGATATGACACATGACCCCCTCTATCTCTCCACCTTCTCAACCTTTACCCACCAAAATTTAATAGTATCAACCCCCCTCCAATACACAAACCTCCCTGCAAAATTTTAGGAATTTTCGACAAAAGGCACAAGAGTTATTAAGCTCCAAATTGGGTGAACAAAATCGTGCAAAATTTTAGGAATTTTCGACAAAAGGCACAAGAGTTATTAAGCTCCAAATTGGGTGAACAAAATCGTGCAAAATTTTAGGAATTTTCGACAAAAGGCACAAGAGTTATTAAGCTCCAAATTGGGTGAACAAAATCGTGCAAAATTTTAGGAATTTTCGACAAAAGGCACAAGAGTTATTAAGCTCCAAATTGGGTGTGCAAAATCGTGCCCCCACACACTGACATCCATATATATAGATAGAAAAAAAACTCTTATTTTTTTTTTACTTTTGCATTTCCCTACGTCTCAAGGCTTCCGATTCCAAAAATGTAAAAATTTTGTGTGGTCATTTTTTGACCGATTGCCGTACTTTTCCTCTGTTATATAAAACAGCCGGAAAGATAAAAAAAATTATTTAAAAGAAACCATACAAAGTAAAACTAAAAGATTTAAATTTCCATTACTAATACAATCACAATTCATTATGCTTCTTGATATATCTGTTATATCCTTTTTCGTTTTTATTATCGACCAGTAGCGTGTCGCCCTTGGAAGCGGTGAAAGCGCCGCTTCCCTTGTACTTTCAAAAATATGAAAATAATCGAACAATATGTATTTATATTTGAACGTATCTTATTACAAATTTCTATACTACATATGAAAAAAACGAAAAGATTGCTATTATATATTCGAATATAAATTCGTATATGGATATTCCCAATGGAAGAGCCGTATTGTCGAATACGGGACAGCTTCCACGACGAAAATATTTGAATGGTGTAAAACAGCCAGATTATAGGCATTCGCGTATACGCTTTAGGGAGCACAAACCTCACGGTGGAAGCTACACACATAACGCTTCCAATGATTCTATCCAGGACCGGTTCCAGGGCTGTTACCCACTTGTCTGTTAGATATTTGTCTGCCCTCGCCCATTATGTGAATCGCGAGTAGATTTATAACTTAACCTACCGATAAGAATTTACTGGTATGTTTTTATGATATTTCTGTATAGTTGACAGGAGTTAAAGAAAAAAAATCCATTAAAATATTTGATATATTTATTTTGCTCTCCCATCTTGTATTACAGATTTCAATGTTAAACTAGTGATATTACGATTTAGTATGTCCCATCTTTAAGGGGATGCAGGAAAAAACGTAAACAATTCTTGTAAAATGTTTAAAAATTAACTGTTACTTTGGCAGTATCATTTACAACTAGCTGTAATGTGTGAGAGTCGAATTTAGGGAATAAATTGATAAATAATTTTTTGTTGAGGGAGGAAAAGTTTAAAGAAATAAAACAACGATATAAAAAAAAAGAACAAAAATCTTTTCCCACAAACTTAGTTCCTTGTCAAGTATGCTACATCGAATGTGTCACCCGAAATCTCGAAAAGACTATTGGTCAGTGGTGAAAAAAGTCCTAATAAGGCAGTGGAAAAAACCCAACGAGACCCCCTTTATAAAAAGAAGGGGTCGATGCGTAAGAGTCAGTCTCTGGAGCTTGGTGTACTGTGAATTTTACGTGAACGGATTAGCCGCTACCCGGAACTAATCAATCGCCGCTGTTCGGAAGGACTACGCCTAAACCGACTAACAACGTTCGGAAGAACTTTGTGCAACTGGGAAAAAAGCATATCAACAGTCGAAAGAACTTTGTGAAAAGTCTAGAGACTCGAGGACGAAACGACTAATAGAAAATTTATAACAAGGTATTTATCCTCGCGCGAAATACATGTGAGCTCTCTTTCTCTCTCAGGAATACGGGTAACTGGGAAGAAAATAGATATATTAACTGAACCGATTGTATATAGCTTAATTCGAACAATAAACGGGCATTATGTATAGATTATGTAGAGTGTAATTCCTCTGATTCTCTCGTTACGCCTCCATCCCGGAACTAAAAGTCCACAACCGCGACCGTTCGCGTAACCAAAAGTAACGGCCACTAAATTTTTTTTTCTGTGTCTGTTACAAGACACAGTGGTGTCATCCTGACAGGGCGCCAAAGAGGTGCCGCCCCTGCGGTCACATAAAGTAACTGTAATGAATCCGGCCGGATGGCCCAGAGGTCAAGGTGGCAGCCTACAGCTCTGAGGAACCCGGGATCGATCCGGACGGGTCAAGAAATCCCCAGGAATTTTTCGGGGGGTGGTCCGTTCGGATATGTCGGGCCCCGTCCATCACCCGGTTGTCCCATTGTGGGCCTGGCCGAACCCATAATGGACCTGCTATAAGAGGCCCTCTTAGTGCCCACAGAACGAAAAGAATATTTAAAAAAATGTAATAAATGAGACGCACAAGGTACAAAAAAAAAAAAGCTTTAGAATTTATATTCCTTAACCAATCACTAGCCGAGTACAGTGGGGACTAATTTCTTCGTAATATTAGACGTAATATAGACAGAAATTTTTCCAGTTCAATGAGAGTGAGTGAATTGTAGTTTGGAAATGTAAGTTTGGAAATTTCCGTCTACACCTGGTCCTAAAACGAATTAGTTAGAAAACAAATGACAGACAATCTATTAAGTTTTACATATTTAGATTTTTACAGCTATGTCGAGAAACGTTTAAAATTTACAGCAACCCTTTCACATCCTTTGAGGTATATTGTGAGATGCGACGAAACAGGCATTTGACATTGACCGGTATCGGCACCGTCGGGACTTAGCAGCCCGCACTGCACCCCTACCAGGCGTCTCTGATTTCATCTATTAGCCACTCATAGGGAGCTATTTGACTAAGTGGATTGTTTTAAGATTTTAAAAAGTAAAGATTTTATGTTATTTTAATCTACGTTTCTTTACAAAGCTATATTTAATTATAATTTTCTTTAAAAGTATATTCATACAATTGAAGAATATTTTGTACCAGGTATCCAGGTATTTTGTACATCCACCACACATTTTATTTCATCAATTGTAATTGATGAAATAAAATTATAATTGTAGCCCTTATATCGTGGCTAGCGATTAGGAATGCAATTGTGATAGTAAAAATACATTTAGAGAAGTCTACTGTTTTTCTGGCTTATCGAACAAGCGAATACGAATGGACCCTAGAGGGCCTAGACCATCACTGACGCCCAATTATGATTGCCCCTGGAAGTCAGCTTCTTACAGAAACACAGCTTCTCTATCATCAAATGTCATGAAACGCCACTACCATCGACTATTGCAAAATCAAAATATCGATCGTCTCTGAAAAACGTTGATGTCCTGCAGTATCAAATACACAGCCAAGGTTTAACTTTATGCAAATATAAACAAGCACATCCTCTCATTAGTGTGCAAATTTGCCTTTGTCTTAATAAATGGTAGTTAAGTGTATGTATATATATATATTAGTGTTGTAATGAATAGTATATTCGGCCTGAGGCCGAATACCGAATATTCGGAAAGGAGCGAGGCCGAATAGCCGAATATTCGGCCAAACTATTCGGCTCGATTAACGCACGTACGAAAATTGCCGCGCAAACCGCATTATGGCAAGGATCCTGCTCTCTATTGGCCCGCTGTCACTACTCTTCGCCAATCGCGTTAATTCTTGGCAGTTGTAGCGGACAGACAAGAGTATCATGGAAGTATGTGATAAACAATGATATCAAATGTGTATAACAATGAAATGACCTACACGTGTAAATAACGGAAAAAGAACAGAGAAGGACCGCGAAGTGAAAATGTGAAAATAAATATGAAATTGAGTTGATAACATAATCGAACAAGTCGAGGCAGCTTATTGGCACGAAATTCGCGGCCGTCAATGCCAAACAATTGTTGTCATAGACTTCGGAAAGCTAAATGCTTGTAATGAAAGTCACTTAGCGTGCACGGGCGAAAGCCTGGGGCCGTTCGGGCTATCAAGCTGTCTCGAATCTGTGAAATCATAACTGTGACTTATATCGACGTCCTATCTGTCTCTTTTCTCCGTTATCACCAGGCTGAGTCACGTAATTGTAAAATGGGAACTCTACGACGGAAAAGTGACGAATCGAAAGTATCGTGAGCGCGTATTATGATGTATGCACAGGCATACATGGATTAGAGCGATAGAGGAAAGAGAAAGGGAAGAGCAAAGACGAGCGCTTAAAAAGAAGGATAGGCAGGGTCAGACCCTCAGATGTGCGAGGATTCTCCAACGATAGACGTGTACGTGTGCTGATCTTTGTAATTATAAATTGTGAATACATGTGACTAATATTATTTTCTTTTTTATTTTGTGCATGTTACAAGTTATAAATAAATATAAACAAACAACACTAACTCGATAACATTAAATCTAAATAACAAAATGATTAATTTACCGTGTTTTTGTTATTTATTACTCCTGCTTTTAGATATTCGGTATTCGGACGAATAGTGAAAAATAGGCCGAATACCGAATAGTAACCGAATATTCGTTACATCACTAATATATATACATACACTTAACTACCATTTATACGCTAACATTTTACGCGCCCTTGGGTATATATACGTGTATATATATACACACGTATATATACCCAAGGGCGCGTAAAATGTTCGCGAGCAAAAAGGGGTGGATAATGGAAAAAGTTTAAGAAGACTTGCTCTAGCAGAGTTTTTCATGGGAAAGATTTCGGATACAGATATAAATAATGCAATCTGATTCTAGATAAATAACTATTGTTCACATGACAGATTGCAAAAGAAAAGGCAATTCGCACTTAAATACAACCTACACTTTATTTTTAAATAATTAATTTTTTGCATATCATACACTTCAGCAATATCATTTTTATGATGCTTAACAAAAGCTACTTTTCAACAAAATTCTTGTGCGTTTTTAAAAATAACCTTCATTCATTCTGAAAAATAACAACAAAGCAACACAAAATATTAGAAAAAAAAAATAATTCAAATATGAAGATTTGTTGCTAGAGACGAATACAACGTTTCATTTTAAAATATCTCCACGAGTGAATCCAATTTAAAAACTGAAAAAATAACAACAGTTTAATGAATTTCTATTATCTATTATTCGATAAATAATTTTATTCTATTCTTCTACATAAATATTCATTTATCGCATCATCTATCTACAGTTCAAATTCCTCTAGTAGATAAATCAACGACTGTCACTTATAAGCAGATTCATTCAGCTGAGAGAAGTTTGATGTTAAAAGAACCTTTCCTTTCGTCTACAAAATGAAGCCTTTTATTCTTCTAATTATAATAGGTATGTACAAATATTTCGGGGTTTATTAATTGTCAATGACAATCTTTACAGTGTGTTCATTATATATATATATATTTCGTTATTTTTTATGTAGTTGCAACAATAGAATGTGCTTCAATAAAAGATCTACTACTGAAACGTAAAGCTATTGAATCAGCACGTAATTTTTGGAAATTTCTTCCGAAAAGTAAGACTTTCGAATATACTGCCGGTTCACCTATGGCTGTTTCAAATGAGGATCTTGCTGTTTTAAGTTCTAGTCCTCCTAAAACTCTAAAAAAAGAAACAAGACATACAGCATCACCAACAACATATCATACAACACCAACTACACCAACTAAACTAACTAAACCAACTACACCATCTCAAACAACAACAGCAACATCACCAACGACACCCGAACCAACAACAACGGTTGAACCTACAACAACAACAACTCCGCCAGCTCCGAAAAAACCTTTCATTAAAGTAGTGTTCGATTATTTGTTGAAGATCCGTTTCGAGTTTGAAGTTAATAAAAATCGTTAATTATTGATTCGATGTAAATTAATCCTGTGTAACACGATTAAGCTAAAATCAAGTAAAAAGAATATGTGAAGGTTTTGAAATATTTTATTAACATTTTTAATTACAAATGATAAAACTATAATTTGAATAAGAACTTTTTATGTTTATAGCTCTGTACAATGAAAAAAATGTCGGGTAATATCTTTGTAAAGATTCTGATAATAAAATGCATTGTAATTCTCTATTATGATAAGAATCATGTGCATTTCTAAGATTAAAAATGTATTATCGATTTCGATTTTAGAAGTAAATAAAAAAATATTGCAATGATTATTATATTGTCAAGAACACTGAAATTTTGTTGACACAAAAATCATACGAAATATTATACAACACTTTACATGAATTAAAAAAAAATGAACGATGATAATCAAACTTCATTCCACTCTCCTTACATACCTTTACCTACCATCATTATTATTATTTTTTCTTTCTGAAATTAAAGAAGCAATCGATACCTTAAATCTTTCTAATTTTAGTCCAGATAAAATCCCTGCAACTTTCTATAAAAATTAAAACCCATAGTAGCCGTTGTCTTATCAAATCTGTTTTCCACATTTTTGCAATCCAGCCACGTCCCTAAACAATGGTATTCTTCAACGATTAAAGCTGTACATAAAAAAGACAAAAATTAATTCAGATGTATTGCATTATTATCCGCCATGTTAAAAAATCTTTGAAATATGTATATACTGTGAAATTTATGTTCCGATCACTTCCAAACATAGACATCGTTCAACAACCACAAATTTACTAGATACCGTATCCATAATTCTCGAAATTTTCGAAAAGAAACGTGCACTTATGTCGTATACATAGACATTTCTGAAGCTTTTGACTCCGTTCTTCCAAATATCCATCTTTCCTCACTCGGTGAACACTTTGACATTGATCCATTCTTAGTTGAATAATTATTTCTTAGCCCGTTCTTTTAAAATTAGACTAAATGACTGAATTTCTCGACTTTCCACCTATCTGCAGCGTTCAACAAGGATCGATCCTTAGTGGCCTATTTTTTCTCCGTTTACATTGATCAATTACTTAACCGAATCAGGTTCACTGTTATTACTTACGCCGATGATATAAAACTGATTAACCATGATCCAGCAGTTCTTCAATCTGATCAACCTAATTTGCAAAGGCAAACCTTAAAATCAACATTAATAAAATCGTAGTCATATGCTTCTCGTTGATTCGGAACCTTCCCCTTTATCATTGATGCCAATATTCTGGAATATGTCTGTTCCTAAATGATCTTGGCATTATATTTGACAATAGATTAACTTTTCATTTTCATGTCGATAAAATCGTTAAATCACTAGCAATTCGTAGAGGTATTTTATGGTATTTTTGCAAACCTATCTCATCTAAATCTGTTTTACGATCTTTTTTTTTTTTTTTTTGCGAACTTACAATCTATTATTGATTGTTGCCTACCGATTTGGTCTATGGCTACCCTTTCTCTTCTCAATAAAATTTTGAGAGAACTCGATAAGATATATTTATTGTTAAATAAACTAAGTAATCTACCGTTTACTAACAGTCCAAAAGTTGCAAGGTTCAAGCTAGGTCTTCCCAATATACATGAAAGAATCAAATATTACGATCGCATACTCTATTATAGTATAAATATTTTAACGGTTTTATTCCGGCTTCCTGGTTTCGTCTTAGAATACTCGTAAAGAATACACGCCACACCACTTGTATTTTTACTCCTTTTTACCGTTTATCTATATAATATATATATCTGGTAGTCTGTCTAAGATGATTTCCATGGATGGATTGATCCCAGATGTATTGGCTCTCTCCCTCATCAGTGTCTGTTTTCATTGTGATTCTGGTTAGACATAATGTTGCCACCTTTCCAAAATCGCTGACCGACGGCAGGTGAGGTTTGTTCGAACAGGAATGTCATTTTGCAATGCGAAGAATAACGTACAGTGCATGCCGGTTCTAAATCAGTTACAGTTAGGGACTAGGGAGACTTGGGTAGGAGTAAGGTAACTAAATTAAGTAAAAACAACTACAAATGACTTAGCTCTATTGGATGTTGGAGACGTATACGAATACGAATCGTACGAGCAAAAAAAGGGGGCGACAGGTTGCGCACGATATTCCCGGACAAAATTAATAGTTCATCAGGACAGTGAGTTGATTCCCGGACTGTCCGGGTGAAAACCGGACGGATGGTAACACTAGTTAGATAGGTAGACAAACGAAAACACTGCTTTCAAGTACAGTACGTTATATACATATCACTTTATTATTGTAAAAGTTACATACGAAAAGTATATGTTTACGATACCAACTTATGTTTAAAATCATATCGATACTTAAAATACTGTAGATTTAATTCTTAAATAGCCAATAATAAATTCCACGAGATATAAGTTAAACCAAGTGGTGTATCATTAGAATAGTATTTGTAAGGACTGATGCATCGATTATTCAAGGATGTGTACCATCATTCTTAAAGCATTTGTTGGTAAATCTAAGCAAATGATTATTTCATATATCTGTTACTAGTTACACAATGTGTAGGCCTCTACAAGTGGAAATTTTCCTGGACTAATAGCAAGGATTTGCTTGTTGGCCACTATCTACATAAAAATAAATTTATATGTCTAATGTAAACATTTAAGTATATTTTAAAATATTAAATAAAATATCCTACGACACTAGCAGCAACAGCATTTATTTCAGACGCACTTGCCAGAATGTTAGTTCTATCTGCAATTTTTTTGGATAACAAGACCCAAAAGTAGCATGTAAACTATGCTAAGTTCGGTCTTGTTATCCATTTATAAATCATTACTGTATATGTTAATAATTAATTAGCATATATCATTTTAGACAAATATATTCTTCACCCAATTTTAAATTTGAATTTTTTTCCGCGATTTTCTATTCATGCCTTTAAAAAAAAAAAAATAAATAAATTACTGTACAAGCAAGTTTCTTCGCACTGTAAAACTATTGTAATATTAAAAATACACATATTTTTATATTGTTCACTTTGTAAGAAATGTACAGTACGTGATAACTGAAACAGTTTCATACAGATTTAATCAATTGAAAAAAAATCACATGCTTAAAAATTTGTAATCGATTTTGATTTTGCTGGTAAACAAATTAATCGCACTTATCATTAATATATATTACTTAAATGATGATAAAGTTTTATAGGAGTTTTATTTAAAAAAGAAAAACAATTTCCTGTGTGGATAAATTTATAATGAAGAAGAGATTTGACTATATTTTTGATATTAAACTAAATACGGATTTACATAAATCAGCATTAGCCTTGCCGGCCCCGACGCTAGGTAATTACTATATTATTAATTACAGGCGAAAGTTTTATATCCTCGTAAGTAAGCATGAATAGTTAAAAATGCAATATCTGTCTTCATAATGGATTTTTTTCCGTGCCACGACTTTATCGATGGCACAGCACCGCAAGTTTTTAAACAATGCCACCCTTGGACATTATCACAATTTATTTTTCAATACAGAGAGATTTAAGAGAAGCCATAAAAAGCGAGTTTCATATTTTTCTTTCCTTAATCATGCCTCTTCACATTTGGCAAACTCCAGCTTTATCTTCTCATCAGTAGCAGTACTTAAATGACATCTAATACCCTAAATATTCCATTTAATACAATGAATAAAAATGAACAATCCCTTAAAGTATCATTTCCTGTGAGGAATAAAAAGAGTCTAGAGTGATCCTGTCTTTGTCATCGAGCGTCCGCAGCCGGATATGGAGCGAAGACTGCTTAATCAGATGCAGTGACACTTGTATGGCATTGATTGACTGTGCGCTCTTAAACATCGAGTCGCAGCTTAGTCCATTGAGCTTACAATGTCCTAGCTCACCCCTTTTCTTCCACCGCCACAATAAATAGCTGGGATGAATTATTACCAGCTTTTTAATAATCATTTTCTATTACCTACTGCGCTTAGGGGGAAAAAATGATCGCGGACTTAACGAAACGATAATGCCTTCTTGTGGAAGGATAAAGCGTGCCAGGAGGCTGCACAGACTAAAAAATATCCCCCTTATAAAAGAAAGTGGACGCAGATATATATGAATTTAATTCCTGTATTTTTGATACGGCTGGATTCGGAGATTTAGCAATGTCATTATATTAAAGTTAATTTTGTAAAATATTCCATGCTTTCTTTTTATAACAATGACAGTGCTGTCACCGAATTCCCCTCACTTAAGCATTTTTTTTTACAATGGGGGTCTTTATTGTATTATTTATGCATAGATTCTACTCTGCCATGAATGAAATGTCAAGAAAGGTTTAAGAGAGAAAATTATGACTGGAGGAGTTTTTTCAACGGAAAACTAATGAAATTTTGTCTCGGTGCTCAACTATAACGAAAACTTTTAACAAAAGTTGAAAAAATCAAGTCATTCCGGACTCCAACACCCTCGGCGTGAACTTTCGATCATTAAACTGTTTAAAAAAATCATTTCTCGCAAGATCAATGCTAATTTCTACAGATACGTACAGTAATTTGCCGGCACGACCACGCCCAACCCCCTAACTCTCATTCGAAATTTTGCGTTAAACTTACCATTACAATACAAAAATTCAATTATTTTCGTAAGAAAATGTTTTTTGACAACTTTTCCATCAGTTTTCTTATAATTTCTCAACAAAAACTAACACCCAGAGAACAATTTGACATCAACAAGACAGAAGAGAAAAAACAGGCGATGAAACACATGTATGCATATTCAATAAAAAAAGAAGCAAGAATAGTTACAACTTGGTGGTATTTCTAAGATAATTGATGAAGAGATAGCGAAAACACGAAGTGTATGTTTTCTCATCGCCTCCCATCTTCATGGATTTCTCTCTATCAATGGTTTTTTAATATGAGACAATGCTCTAGAGTGGAAAGTAGATACCCGATTATCCACTGTTTTGTAAAAGGTACAATTTGTGAAGATTTGTTTCCGACCAGATAATGTAAATTTTCCCTCTTGTTAACTTTAATGATAGTGATGGCGCTGTCATCCCGTGTAATTTTTCATGCTAGAAATTACACCCTCTCTATATAACAATGGATATCAAGCGACGAGTCTTTGTCGTCATTACAGCAACTGTCCTGACCCGATCGTATTACAAGCGATAATTTCACCCTCTGTCGCTCATATCAAACATTACTTCAGTCATCCACACTCTTTTTACAAAGAGGAAGCAGTCAACCTGATGGCAATGCATCACGCTTTTAGTAAAACACGTGGACCGACATATTTTTTAAACAGTTTTTTTCCCTTTTCCTACCGGCTTCCCCTTTAATTGATGAACTGTACGGATGGAATTACGTTCTGTTTTTAACTTTTTCCGATTTTCTTTAATGCATTTCAGACACACACACACACTCTCTCTCTCTGTGCTTCCCCCTTCTTCTTTTTTTTCTTCAACAGAACTCGATATCTAAATCTTTAAAGGTCTTTTCAAAGTATCAGATTTAAATAATAAACATAATTAAAAAATAACTTTTTATACTCCACTTCATTAGTAACTGTAGAAAAAAAAATATATTTCTGGTTTTTAAGTATAACTTATATTTATTTATTTGTAAACGAGTATAATAAAAATTAAATGCCTTTTAGTGTAGATTCATGATACTAGAGGGAACTGTTAGACTAGTGTTGAGGATGCACGTGCGTTGAGAGGGGGGAGTTAAGTACTGTACATAAAATTCATTTAATATTTCAAATTTTTTATATATTAATTTAATTAATAATAAGTGCTTTAAAAGTTTTTCAAAACTTTTATGAAGTTGTATTTTTATATTAATATTATCTCTGTTTTTTTATTTATTTTTGTTACAGCTGCGTAACGCACTTTATTAATATGTTATGCAGTAGTAATAATAGCTAACGACACTTATCAATTAAATTTTTTATTTTAATAAAATGCATTAAAAAATTCGTTACTTGACAAATAGACCTTTCAAATAGTTAAATGTGTTATTATTCTTCGTGTTGAAGATTTCGTAAACAATTTTTTAATACCGCCTTAAGTAAAATTTTAATATGTAATCGTTACCCGAAAGCATTAGAAAAAAAAGAAAAAGAATTTTTTACGACAAAAATAATTTACATTTTTTAGAGGCGCCATCTTTTGACAGATTTTAAAATAAAGTCAAAGGCCTCTGTTGATACTGCCATCTGGTATTCGGTAGGTGTACTAAAAAATAGCCTCCGTTTTGTCATAAATCGTAATTTTTGGTCTGTCTTTTAATTATAGAAACTAACGAAGATAAAACAAAACAAAGGGGGAAAAAATGATATTTTCTTGAAAATTCAGTTATATGGAGAGATACATCCTTTATTTCAGCAAGAGTTTCTTTTTTCTAGATCATTAAACAATTTCATTGGTGTATGTAAGCTGTCAGTTCCATCTCGAAACAGTTTTCTAGTGACTAATAGGTCTGACTCCTAAATTGTTTTACTTGACTGCACTTTAACGCAATTTGCGGTTGACAAATAAACTATCTCCCGCTTTTCCAACTAAAGAATGATAGATTAAAAAAGAAAGAAAAGCTCGGTTATTATTAAAAAATAATAAAATTTAATGGAAAATTTTTATATATAAATAATATATCGGTATTATATGAGTTATGGAGTCTCTGTAGACTTAAGTCGCCAAGGTGCAGAACTTCATTGTTTGTTTTATCCTTTTGACCAGTTTCTTCTTATGAGCTATCCAAGCGAAATATTTGACGCTACGACAAATATCCGGATAGAGAAAAACCTTAAAACCGTCAATAATGTCACAAACACTCCCAAAAAGTTTCCAATATACTTGGACAAAGATGTTTCATTACCTGTAACAGATTGAAAGTAAGACAGGTGATGCGATATCGGTTGGATACTATTGAAGTTTTGAGGAAAACTGGAAAAAACAGGATGGCAGTTATTAAGGTGCGAGGAAAAAAAACGATATTAATGTAGAGTTTGGAGCATAAAATTGCATTTTTTAAGTAAATAGCGTATTGGTGGAGTTAGTTGTCGGAGTTAGACCAGATCATGTTAGTGTGTGTCCATTAATCAAAGCGTGTGTCCGAGGGATGCTCTCTGGCTAGAACAAAAGATAATATTGATAAATCGCGAACGTAGCGCTTCTGACACATAGAAACAAAGTTTTCCGAGGGATATAATTGAAGTTTTCCATTTACCATTAGGAATCATCTACTTTTAAATAGGCAGAAAGCGTTTTTAAAAAAGAAAATCGCTAATACTAATTATACTATAATTCGGAATGAAAGTTTAAAATTGGAAAGTTACAGTAACAAGCATTTAATTTGAGTAGGGTACTGTAGAAAGGAGACGTAATTAAGTAAAAAACAGACGGTCATATATCAAACAGACGGAATTTACTAAATGGGTTTAGCATAAAGGCGATACGTTGTATAATACTATCCATCATTTTAACAAAATTTTACAGACGTTGACACTGTAACTTTGCAGTTAGAAATCATATTTTTAACAAGTATCTCTGTAGTTGAGCGATTTGTTTGCGACATGCATAGACAATACAGATTAAGGAAACGGAAAAAAGGAGAGCAATGGTCTTCGGTCACTGTCACTCCAGATCAGAACCATCGTCCGTCACTTGCCAATTATACTCACGTCCAAAGCGCCAATATTTATCACTTAGTAAATGAAAGAAATTGCAAAGTTGTAACATTTGAAACATGACAAAATGCTTTACATTGAGACATACGCTCTTTTGTCATTGACACTTTTTGAAGAGATAAATGTTAGACAATTTGTTTCTGTTCTTGTTGACATTACTAAATGTTGTAAATAACTACGCTTGACATTTTGGATATATGAATATCAATTTTTAAAGATATAGAAAACTTTACGTAATTAAATATGATTCTTATTAGCTTTTTATAAATGTTCTCTAAATGGAATTTATAACCTGTCACTCCATTTCCAACAAATTAGTAAATGGAAAAGAATTCCTAGATTAAAATTAGAAGACGCGAATTACTCATTTCACATCTTATCGCTAAGTTAAATTAGTATTAAAAAATCTGAATATAACTTATATCTTTTTATTTCATTAATTTTATGATAGATTACTTTCTGTTAAAAATTAGTAAAGATATATTTTTATAAATTGTCTATTCCACAAATATAGGCCTATATATAATAATACTCAAATGACAGTGAAAAGTATAGCTTATAAATTGTGTATCTTCTCTATACACAAGAAAAAAGTAATAAGACGAAAAGAAATATCCATATTCAAAAAGTAGTAAGCATGGAGAATTTATTGCATAGGCCTACATATATTGAAGATTGTTTCGGTAAAGATATTGTTTTGTCAAAAATTAAATTATTCCCATACAATCGTACGTTCATTCCGTATTTAAGTCAACAATATACTCTTTATAATCTTATATTTTATAATAATTCGTTTTTCTATTCTCGTGGGAAATTAATTTTTCCTATTTATTAATATGATTTTGTACAATTATATGGAAATATTTATTTATTTTTAAAATTAAATTCTTTGGAAGAAAAGAAAATGTTAATCCCACATTTATGAAAAAAAAACTGAAATTTTAATTATTTTAATAATTAATTAGCTATGTTTTGTGTGCGATTTATTTGAGAAAATAAGAGTTTAAGACAAGAGAATCTCCGATAAATTGGTAAAAATTGTTGATTGTTAGTCAGCATCCCCACGGCTTTATTTCCTCATCAAAATCGTAAGAGGATGGCTGGAAAATTCCCAACTGCGCCCAAAATCTTTCCAAACAACTTAGTTTGATGATGTGGCATTTAGTTCCTAGTTGATAGACCCGATTGAAGCGAAGTCATAGTAATTTCGCCGCTCGAAAGGGGTAAGTCAGCAAAACTTTAATTACACAACAGTTACACTCACATAAAATCGTCGTTTGTTACTTCATTACCATTTTTACAACCATTCAAGATGGCGGCAAGAAAATAATTAAAGACAATCTCCTGTTCTTATCTCGATTT
The DNA here is from genome assembly GCF_000671375.1 of Centruroides sculpturatus. Taxonomy (NCBI): domain Eukaryota; kingdom Metazoa; phylum Arthropoda; class Arachnida; order Scorpiones; family Buthidae; genus Centruroides; species Centruroides sculpturatus. The sequence continues at coordinate 832,602 of NW_019384393.1, read as the reverse complement.
CGATATCTTGACGGAACCGAGTTTCATGCAACGGTAACTATTTAGACTCCATTTAAATGGAAATAGAGGTGGACTGGTCGTAAAAGCTAGGAGCCGCGTCTGGACCATACGTCCCCTGCTGGCCAGTATGGAAAACACGTTCGAATCCCAGCGATCGATCACTAGAAACCACTCTGTATTTTTATTGATTCCCCCTCCTTCTCCTTTAGACTGAAGAGCAGTAGCCTCTTCTGTCGTTCTCAGACAGAGAAAATATGTTTCGTTCTCTTCTGCACTCCCGTCTTTCAAATTCCACATCATTAAAATAGAAAGTCCTCTATAGGACTAGCGAAAAAGGTTGTTTGTTCAGAGCAAGACACATATGCTATACTGAAAAATTCTGCTGCCCTAGCTTCTTTATTCGTTATATCTACCGAGGTGACAGTTCTTCGACAGATTGTGCCTTTGTTCGATCGGATAGATCAACCGGAGATGTGAAAGATTTCGGAATAATAGATATAAAAGCCATCTCTATATTATTGCAATTTATTGCTAAGAATGAAATAACCCAATTTTCTACAACGTCATTAAGGGAATCTTGTCTTTACCTTCCGAAAGTTTTAGTTTATATTCAAAATCGATGTTAAAAATATTCTCGGACGAAAATTACATTGTTGGGTGAGCGATACGATGGAAATACTCGAGAACGATTAAAATTAAAGAAGTTTGAAAAAATAAAAATGAAAGCTTCGATAATTTATTTGGCGATCGAACAGACTCTATTCATAAAGAAGAAAAGAAGGATCTGTTGATGGAACGAGGCAGATAAAAAAGAGTCTTGAGCGAGTAAAAGTCGCATGTATCAGTAAGACACGATATAGGAAAGAATTAAAAATCAAATTTTCCACAAAACGGCATACAAGAACACATTTCTATGACGGGATTAGAAATTAATGGGGCAAATCCTACATCGGACCCCATAATTTCCTTTGAAACCCTGACTCGTAACCATTTTTTCCCTCTCACGTCTCTAATCGGTATTTGTAAATCGTTGGAGCGTGGATTTCTCTGATATCGCGTCTAAAAAATGCAGATTTGGAGAGTTATGGAGTGAGAATAACGGAACTTTTTTGCCTGCAGCGGATTTCCGGCATTAAGAACGATTTATTTACGTTCTGTGTATTTTAAGAATCAACAGATCCTTGTACGTCGCGCCAAATTTAAATCTTGACGGAAATAATTATTTAGTTTAGGTGGATGGTTGCTATACAATAAATAAAATTCCGGACGGTAGAGAAATCATTCTAACTTCTTAGACTTTTAGCTACAAGATACTATAGCCTATTACAGTATTCACTTAGGCGGTGCTGAATTATTCAGAACACGAGATGGTGCAGCTTATACAAAGTCTGAATTGTATCAGGGAGTTTCCATCTTCAACATACCGGACCATATTCATTAAGGGAGAAGTCAAAGAAAAATTGCGCGCTTAAAAATTCGATTTCCTAAACTCTAATAATTCATTTAAGGTTCCTAATATACTAAAGATTATATGTATGGTAAAAAAGAAAATTCATTTATTTTTCTTATCGTGGTTTATTTTCTTTTTAGACTCGGGTTTCTGGACCTGGTGAATTATTTAAGATTGCGAAACAGTAACCCACCTTTTACAGGCATCTCATGAATAAGTCAACAGACATCGAATATTTTGACAGGGCCTTACCTACCCCCTATCTTATTCTCATGGTAAACTGATTGGATAAAGCTAAGTCTGGTGGAATAAAACTTCTTGTTACGGAAGAGGAGTGGGCGGCTCCTAAAAATGACCGGTGGAAGCTACAGGTCACCCTGGTTATTTTTCGATACGGTGCGATTGCTCCGAAGACTTTTCTCCACGCCAAGGATGGCTGGCACCTTAAGCAAACCTTCCATTCCAATGAATTAAATATGCTATTAATGGACCTTAATATGGTTCCATGAATCTTTAAAGGGCACCATTGAGCCCGTCCAACTGCATTGCACTTATATACATATGGCGCTTCTCCTTCATCTCGGTATGGTTCCAGTTAAAGAATGACATTGACGAATATTGGGGCACTCTTTTAATCAAATCAGCAATTTACTTTAAAATAAACTAATTTATTGCCATTAAGACTAAACTTAAATTTTTCGGAAATCAATGAAAATAAAAATGCATATAACAGTTTAAAAGTAATGCTACTACAAAGAGATTTGTTATAAAAAGATCTGATCTTGTTTCTGATAACGACAGAAACTGAATATGGTAAGCTAGTAAGTAGCTTGTTTTAATGAGTGTTTACATGAACGCCAAGCAGAATTGAGAAAGTAAGTTGATTCTTACACCTATAGGTTTAATATATTATTTTAGCAATGATAAAAATCAACTGAAGTAGAATACACAAAGCATAAACATGGAAAAAACCCAAAAAAAGGAAATGGACAATTGTCGTCTTTGTGCTTATTCTTGGTCACAGCCTATCAGAAAGAATTTTTTTTTTTTTGTCAAATCTCCCTTGACCTGAGATGCTGGAGATGTCCGGGAACTTGTTACTATGGAAACAGCCTGCACATATTCAAGAGTCTTCTCACCACGGCTGATCAAATGGCTCTCCACGCCATTTTAAAGTTCTTATGCAATATTTTCTTTCGAGTTCAATTGTAAACGAAATACGGCAATGTTTCCCCAATCGCCTATCATTTTCGCCTAATGGAGAGTCAGAGCAATATTTTGTTGTTTGATCAATTAATAGTGACTGCTGGTAATGCGATGGGATCAGACACATCGCTAGATGTACCTCCATGCGTCTTTGTTACATATGTCCTGCTCTAATGTAAATAAAAGAATTTATAGCAAAGGTGGAAAGAAATCACATAGTCTCCCATCCGAGACGGAATATTATTAAAATATATCTAAATATAATTGGAGAGACTATCTAAAAAGATATGAATGTAATTGAATAACATATTCTCTGCAGCATTTTAAAAATTAAATTAGATTTATTTCTATTATTTTTCAAAACTCCAAATGTTTAATTCTGGCTTGTTTATTTTCTTTAATATAAAGTCGAATCTGCAAATCCCTATTGTTCTTAATATCCGTGTTGCTTGTTACCAAAGTTGAATTGCAAATTGTCGAACCTTAACAAGCATAGCAATTTACGAAATATTGTTAGAGTATAAGGGAAAAAAAAGATATATATATTGATCGATTGTAAGGACGTTTCCGAAGTTGGCAATTGAATGGAGAAGAGAAAAGATTATAGTCAAAGATTCTAATACTCTATACTAGATTTACAAATGGCGAGGTTAGCAAATCGATGTCTGGTCCGGTTCTTTAAGAGAGTTGTTTTATTTCTAGACATTTATTTTCTCTCTTAAATCATCCCGTTAAAACAACAAGTATCATCAAGCTCAAAGATCAATTTAGGGTGTTTATACGAGCGACGGTATTTGCGACAAATCCAAATGAATGTTTCAAATGAATAAATGCTAGGAATTTATTTCCTTAATCAGCTCTAAAACTTGCTCGTCCCCTCGCTGTTTTGTGCGCTGCAGTTGCCTGGAAGGACTCCTCTACCCCACGCTAGCTCTTAGTACTGTTGGGACCGAGGCAAAGTATCGATCGAGTAATGTTAAAAAAAATCATCCCCGTCCCCTCTCTACCCGGTTAATGCAGCTTCAGAGCAAGAACTGATTTAAAAAAAAGGGCAGGGGAGAAGCGGATCGATAAGAAACGAGGTCTACAACCCAGGCCAGGACGGGATACTCTCTGCTCTAGGGTTGGAGAGTTTCTATGTGGAACTAAAGTCGAATTTCGTCTTCTCATCTTACTCCAAAGAACGAACGGTTTCTTTCAGACATGAAATTAGTTTTGAAAACCCGCTGTTGGAATGGATGCTTTTATTTCTTTTGTGTACAACCCAAATTTAGACGGTCTTAATATAAATATGATCAAATTGTGCATTCTCCGGATGACTATCAAATAATCAATATTCACTGGATTCTAATTTATCAAAAATATTTTTTTCCTTTTTTTAAATAAATTATTTTAACTTTTAAGATTAATAATTCATTCGGCACTTTTAATATAAAATCGATAATCTAACTCTTTAATTACATTATTATGTGCATTTATAAAGACACGAGGTTTGTTAAACGACTTTAATCTCTCATTAGTTAATTTTATTTATTTCATTAAAGTTAAATTCATTAAATAATTGCAGATAGGACCTAACTACTCCAAATACTTACTTAAATATCCATTGACTAAACAGAATCGAAAACCAGTTTAGTTTAATGTAAATTCTCCCTATCTAAATATGCTGATACTTAAAAAAAATTTATTAACCGTCCTTAATTACTTAATATCTGTTGTGAGGCACAAACGTATCAATATACTACAGTAACCTTGACATATCAGCCATACAATATATTACTGTAAATTCCACAACAGGGTTTTCGGTACTCAGCTTATAAGCCCGAAGCTTGCACATCACCATTTAGCATGTAGACTAGGATTTTCACTTTATAGGACCCAAGGGATGATGTATCTCGTTTTCGAACAGCCAGACATGTGTTGTAAATCACGGTTTCCATCTCAAACACGTCCAATGTTATTTCACCTCCCTCATCTCTTATTACCTGCGTTGAGTCATTAAATAAAGGAGTTTGGGTCAGGCTGAATCTGTTAGTGTCAACTCTCTTCATTAACCATAATACATTTTAATGTTTGTGCATTTTCTCTGCCTCTTGCAATCGAACGGCTAAAGATATTTTGATGTAGTAGAAAGAGTGTAGCAAGCTGCTTCTACTTTATTAATTTATTATTAAAATATTCTTTAATACAAACGATAAATCGAGAGATTGTAGTGGAATCGATATTTCAAAATTTTCATTTATTAACAATTATTAACCTTTTTTTTCGGCCAAAAGTTATCAGTCGACTTAAGTGATGCGGGGGAAAAATAATATAAGTAAACGCTCATAAACTGATATATATTTGATTGTACATTATCGTATGTTTGCATTAGCCAAACTTAAAACAAGAAAGACTCTCGATACAAAAAAAGAGTCGTTCTTTATACGACTATCGACAAAAATTTACAAACAACCAACTAATGAGCTATCGACCTTCACTCCAGCACTCCAAAAACTATCGACCAAGTAATTTGTGTTTTTATAGAAATTAAAGGGAAAGCTTGGCCAAAAAAAATATTCTTTGATATTAAGGATCTTTTTTTTAACCCTCCTTCAATTCGTCAGAAATTCATTGTCATCAGAAAATAGTTAAAATGTCGATATTACAAATCTTTTCGATAATGATTAAGTGCATTCGTAATTTTTGTCATATCAGGAAAAACATTAGTTGATGCAGTGCGGATTTCTGCACGTCTTTAATTATTTCTAACTCAAATAACAAATATGAATTTTATAAGTCGCTTAAGTCTTGATAACTGCCGAAGAGAACTTTTATACGAATAATTTAAACACTCGAATTTTCATGTAAAAGCCACTGGGATCAATAGATCAGGTAAAGAAGGAAGTAAATGCATTAAACTATGAAGCCACTCAAGGAAATATCCAGAGAGAACACGCCCAGTTAAATCATCAATTCCGAGTAATTTTGAAACACAATTTACATCCCAATAAAGTCTTCACTACATTTCTCTTTTACAATTGTACCGTATCTCGCTGGAATCGGCTCAAAACTTACGCAACAAGTTATTATTGGGATCGTCAGACTAGAGAATTAGCATCAGTCGAGGAATAGTAAATACTTAAAATATCTCGCATTCATTTTTAAATATTCCTTTATTGCTTTCGTTCGGGTCCTAAAAACTTTCAATAAACCCGCATAGTCATGTGTTTTTAAGTAAAAATCATTGAAAATTTTCGAATAAACACAGAAAAGAGCCTCACGCTTGATCGATTTAAATCTCTCTCTCTTTTAATTCTCGTTTCTTAAAGATATGTCGAACAAACTATACAAAACTGAACAATTTTCTGGTCAGAGAGATTCACACAACTCTCCTTTCTTATAGGCTGTTGTCACCTGATCATTATACTGTGAAATATTACTGAATCTCCAATACGAGTACATGTCTTGACTGCCGATTACAGTGCATTCTGGTACAGTGGATGAAAAACTCACAATTTTTACATTCCCGGCTGAAGATCGCATCAAAAATCAATTTATGACAGCTTGGTTGCTATAGTAACGGATGTACTGTGAATGCTGCTGCGGGGGTAGATGAGGCGACATAGGGGACGAGGGGATAAAAAAATCCCTAACAACTAGGAGCAAGGAAGTGAGATGGTGAAGGACCTCTCATTATAGACTTCTACTGACCGGGAGATATTTTTTTTTATCCGTTTTCTTCTCTGCCTTGGGTGCAAGTTTGAATATCAGGTTGAATACCAGTTTACGAGATACTAGGCGAAAGTTCACACCTCCTGAAGTGATGGATGATCTTCATTCCGTTTGACCATAAATTTTTCTCTTGCACGGTCGATGCATCCAAGAAACGAAGAAATTTTAAACAGTACTCAAGTTTATTATAAGTTAACTGCAGGAGAAAGAAAAGCTCGAAGTATGATAAAAGCAAAAATGGCACAGTTCCCGAACACAAATCCGTGATGTTAAAAATGAGCTTTAATGATATTGTTAATTATATACCACGGAGCATTTAATCTCCTTCGCTACGTATTCGGAGAAAATTGCTATGAATAAAGGAAAATTTCAACTTTTTATCCGAATTTTTTCCTATAAATGACTGTCCGGTCACGTGACTGTCAACTTTTGTAATATTAGTGTGAATTAGTGGAGTAGAGCTCCCAGCTCAGAACATTAATCCATTTAATTACAATTACTTATGGAACGATAGTATCATTATCCTGTACTTCAATGTTTTTCTCCGACTCGCTTAATGCCACAATTTTTCATTAGACTTATAATGACAGATGAAAGCATTCGTTCATCGCAGGTACTACATCTATTTTATATAGATTTTCGCCGCAATAATTGCAAACCATGCAAATTATGCCACCGTTCGCATCATAAAAGCTCGATTTTTGTATTATTTCTTTACTACGGAGGTCGATATATTACTATTATAATATTTGATGTTATCTATACAATCTATACTATTCCTAAAAAAATTATTTTTAGGTTATCATTAATAAGGGAGATTAATATTCTGTCAAATTAATTCTGCAAATTTATGATCTTATAAAAGTTTAAGTGGTATAATTTCGAACAGGTAGTCATCTCAAACCGTAAAATAAAACGATCGAATAAAATAATACGACAAAAATTGCATTTGCATCTAATTTTTATATTTAAATATGTATAAAAATTAATCATAAAAATGATAGATTTTCGGACCGTTCAATTATTATGCATAGCTGATACTATAAATTGCTAACTTAATAAGTAAAGTTTAAACCGTGTTGAATATATCTAAATTATTTAGAGCCGATTTTAAACAAGTTTCGACTCCATTGATTAAACGTAATTGCATACAATCAAACTCGAGAGCCGAGAAGACAGATTCGAGTACTTCTTATCTCTATACCGAATTTAGATCAATATGAATTTTCTACATCTAAATTTAGATCACAGAAAAAAAAAGTATATTTTAAAGTTTATTTATCCATCCATCTTTGACCGGTCACTTTGTTTCCCGGATTTATTTATTTTTTATCCGAGTGGAGAGTTCTTGTATATAGCACTTGTTATAGTGAGATAGATGAAAACACAATTTCGAATTCTGTTTTCATTATCGGAATTCTTATTTTTTCTCCAGATGTTGTCATCTCGATATAAAGAATTCGAGAAAATCCGTGATTTTGCAGCTATCCTGACAGGTGAAAAAACATGTATCTATCAGCAACTTTATAAGAATTTTTTCTATTATTATTTTAATTGGTGAAATAATTTTGAAATATTCCGTAAAACCGAAAAGTGTATTTAATAATTAATAAAAGTACGAAAACAGTGAGAATAAACTTCGTGTCAAAAACTGATTTCTTATTATGTAATTATTCAAAATTCTAAGCTCGAAACCGACATTATTTCGTTTTGACCTTTGCATATTTTGGTTCACCAAACAGGAATTTGAACTAACGAAAAGAAAAAAATAATCTCAGAACGCCATTTTTAATTTTACGTAGTAATTTCTTTAATGGAAATCAATGTAGTTTGACCCCAATATATTTAACTATCTGAATTCAAAGAATTGTTTATAGCTAACCAATTTCTTTAATGTCTCGAGCCATAGAAGCGAGCTCAGTCATTAAATGCTGTTTCTTACAGACATCACTTAAATTATTTTATATATAAATATATATTTTTTAGGTTTTTTTCTTTTTCTGCCGATGAAAATCTATCTAGGCATAACGGCTTATGATTCTTAGAAGTCAGTCAACAGTTGTGACCACGGCCGCATCGTAACCATCATACTGTTTGCTCATAAATTTTACCTGCACACACTAGAGGAAAAGAGGTAGCAACTGTAAGGGAGGGTGGAGAACGGGGAAGTAAAGACCGTTATTAAAATGCAGATGGCCAACGGGCTAGAAGACCTGATAGTCTGATTTCCACGTCAATGTAACATGGCTGTCTTTCAACAGTTCAGGGGCCATCAATGTTTTATGGGAAAGACGGTGTGCGAACATTTGTCACTAATGCAACTCGTTAGGCCGTTTTATTACCATCGAAAATAATGCAAAATTCGCCCCCTTTATACGTTAGCTTCGAGTACGCCAAGCGATAAAGACAGCTGGTGCTAACAAAATGACGTTTTATACGACGACAGGCTAGGAGAGAGAAAATGAGAAGCTGTAATATTAATTAATTGCTTGTCTCTCTCACTCTCTCTCTCTCGCACTCTCTGTACGATGGAAGGACGCATCCTAAAACTGGCCGAGTAATTACGTCACTTCATTTAGTCCAGGAAGTGGTGAAGTCGTGTTATTGTCATACGTATGGGTCATCTGATAGGAGGAGGTGAGCCTACAGAATGTATAAGTCACTTTTGATAGGCACTTATTACATCTCTCCAAGTGGACCCTTACCCTCTTATCGTCATCAGCCAGATGGCTTGACATGTTAAGTACTTTAGCTAAAGGAGGGACGCCACCGATTCCGACTTTTTGGAAAGGACATACACATCATGAAATGTCCAAACTACGTCGTTCCGGAATTTGTGATCATCGTAGCCCTTCTTTCGCACTTCGCTTCGACGATAACTTCAGTCTTTGCCTAAGAACATAAAACGGATAGATGGATTGTACCGCTCCGAATAAAGTTAACTCCTGTCGACTCGGTCAATCAAATTCTAGGGATTAAATTGACCATTGGAAGAATCTGTACGCATCTTACAGCGGATGGCCACTCGTAGCCGTTATTAAACAGTTATAATCATTGGCTTAATTGCACCGTTAGAGGTGGGATGTCTTCGAAGAAACAACAACTGCCCAAACGGAGGATTTTGGGACTTTGATAAAGTTGTCAATCCGCTATCAAAACAAGGGCGAGAAATGGTGTGGTAGCTTCTATTCTATAAAAGCCCATTTATTCGCCTCTGTCCACAATTGTGACATTAATAAGGTTCTAGCCACGCCCCCTGGCGGGTTAAAAATTGCCACGGAATTACCACCAAGGGATCATTGGATGGATCAGAGCACCGTTTCTGATTGTACCCTGCGGCGTTGAATTTGCATAGAAATATCGTCGGACTCCTCTTACCACTCTCTCTTCCTCCCCTTCGGTCGTTCATTTACCTACAAACAGCGAAATGGAGACAAAAGAAAGTGTTGCAAATCAATTGATTGCATCTTAACGAAGCAAATTCTCCACCTCCATCGAGCTTGGATGTTTGTAATCAAGCTAATACAGAAATGGTTCGGACTGATGAACTGACTCGTTGCCAACCCGAGAAAAACTGTGTTTTAAGTTAACTAATCGACTTTTCCAAACTTTGGCAGTTTTTTCCGGCGCCAAAGATAATGAACGATCTGAAGTGCTTTGGTAATTTATAGACTTTGATCTCCAATTTGCGCGATAATTATCAATTAATCCTAATAGACTTTTATCTAGCAAATTAAATTGTCCGGTTTGCTTTGAATCTTTTGTTTCTCAAAAATGACCCGGAGCGACTACGATGGGCCCATCGTAGTCGTTCCGTATGAAGTTTAATAATTATTTTTTGGTCAAATTTGGATTCGGAATTAGACCGAGTGGACGTGGCGCGATCCATCAAATAATCGGGGCAAAGATAATGATCCCGAGGGACACCATTAAAGAGAAAAATAGAAAAAGCATCCAGTTGTCTTAGCAAACTGATTAATGGGCCAGTCACGTGACGAAACCAATCGTTCGGTGGCGCTTCGAAGCAGTCATATGTTGCCCTGGAACTGGTCAGCAATATAGTCTTGCATCGCCAGCTAGATGCTAGTTCATCATCGCAATAATGAAGTTGGTGAGTCATCCGAATCTAACGTCTGCCTCGAGCAGTCCTACTGTCATTTAGGTGCATTAATTTTCGCCCAAACCAATGACGTCAACTCCGCACTACTTATTAGTGGTGGCTGCATGGTTCATTTGACAAACAAGGTGACACACGTCGCGTAGAAAAGGGTTGTGGGAAGTTATACCGAGTCCACCCGTCAACCTCATTAGCAGCGTACCGGACAATGAGAACTATTGTCTGGTAGCTGCACCTTCCACGCCGCACCCTTCTATGTAAGTCATTATCGGGTCGAAATGACCCAACCTGATATACATGACTGTGAAAGCTTCGGGATGAAAGTTGCAAATTGAGATTACTATATGCAAATGAAAAAGTTGCCTGCCCTCTCATTTCGTTGTTTAATTACTAAAGAAGTGTCAGGAGATGAGGAATTTAATTTAATATATGATTCCCACAGGCAACAGGAATGGGATGAACAATGTTCTGTGCCTAATTATAAGGCTTGACGCTTCATTGATTTGCGTGTTTGACGTGTTGTTCATGATGTGTTCAACCAGATTTTTGCCTTTCGTAACGCCTCCTCTGTTGATCTTTTATGAAAAATGACACCATAAGGAGAGGAGAAAAAACTACATTTGATACAATTAAATGCGTGATTCCAGTCGGAAATATGCGATTAATAAAAATGTATATTGCACGTTTATTTTTGAAAACGTCTAAATCCGACTCCATTCGAATTTTTTTTGAAAAAAACAAACAAAAAAAGCATAAACACAAGAACAATTTCTAATACGATAAACAATTTCGGGAAATATAAACGTTAGCAGACATTTACTAGGAATGGAAATAAATAATATTAAATATTTTTATTGCAGATTACGGCTTTTATTGCCCTTTTAAAATTAAACCGTTGCGACTACAAATGACAATTAATATCGGACGATAGGATGACTTTTTTCTTCTATTCTTTAATGGGAGGCAATTAATGTAGGCATCATAACAAAGCCCCTATCCACAGTATCGATCGGACTATGCATATGTTATGGTTAAAAACTGATGGTGAAGTATCCACTGTGATGACGATCTGCAGGGTTTTTCGGCGTATAAAAAAGAATAAAGCAGTAGATGGAAAAACGATGTTTTGAATGCAAACTTATCTGTATTATTAATGACTGACGCGGATCTAGTGGTGAAGATCTAGCAGTTGAAAGTTTGATGAACAAATAACCGTGAGATAGAAGCTAAAATATTGAAATTGCCCATCCAATAACGAAACAATACATAAGGTTTAACAGTTTTGAATTGTTGGCTTTACCCAAATGTTTTCTTAGATCCTTTCATGCTGCATAAGACGAAATTAAATTTAGAGAAAGGATGCAGACATACTTAAGAAAATTGTATGGATGCATTATTCATATACACTTTTTGTTTCGATTTGATAGTTTTTAAAGGAAAATTATTGGATCTTACATTTAACGAAATTTAATAAATTTAAGAATGGAATAAGTCCGACTATTGATCTTTTACGGCTATATATTCTTTTTATAAAGTATAAAGAAATTAGTGAAATAATTTTTTTAACTATTAAAAATTTTTCATATCGGACTCGTACCGGTTAAATAATAAAAGGACGTATAAAATAAGCATAAGTCATTTAAAATTCATTCATTTATTTATAAATTGTTAATAAAATACTACAGATATCGTATTATGAAGAACAAAGTACGACATTCGACAGTACGCGGCCGATTGACGGGACATTGATAACTGTTATTTACAAAAATAAATAGACAAGAATTTGTCACAAATCATCCCCAAGAAAGTAATTCTATTAAAAACCAGATGGCGCCACTAGTCCACTATGGATCCATCCCAACCTTTTTTTTTGTATTCTATTTTTTTTTTAGTCGATAAACGTGCTCGTGCTATAGTGAAGGAGAGGAGAGCGAGTTTTAAAAAATCGATATTAAAGCAGCTGAGGGAACAGGTAAGAGCCAGCAGAGCTTGGAGGTTTTTTTTCCCTTTATCTCTGACGGTACGCGCAGGAAGGAGGGGGAGGAAAACCTCTCTCTAAGCCTGAACTATAATTTAGAGTGAAAAAATTACGGAAAAACCGTCGAAAGATGAAAAAGGAGATTTAGCATACGTTTTGAAAAATCCCCGCTTTACAAGAACAGTAAGAGTAGACGTAGATATATATAAATGGCATTTCCACACAAGAATGGGGAGAAGGTAGATAGATCATTGAGCTTACACGGTACAGAAAATTCCATTCGTTGTTCTACTAGAGTGGACGGGAATCGTATTTTTTTTTTTTTAAATAGTGTATAATAGTAAGCACTTCTTGCACACTAACGTAATGAGATAAAGTCGTTGCTATAGAAACTAGTTCCGTGAAGTTTTATTCTTCAGAATGGACGGCGATGTGGTCAAGAGACCGAAGCATCTCAATCGACACACTAATATTGGAAGAAGTAATTATGGTTGTAACTTGCACCAGCTGTTATTGAATGACAAAACTGTTCCGTTTGGAAGCGAAAAATAACCTATTCTTTCGCTTGTATATTACAATAGAAGAATTTTTATATGATTATTAGAAATGATTCCGATATCGAACGCTGAAAAATCGTTTACTATTAAGAAAAAAATATGAAAATCGTGCATCATCATCTTCGATAAATCCACCATCTCCCAAGCTGCTGACTTAACTATAATTTTCATGCAAGAAAAGATACAAAAATTGAAATCGGGAATGGGCTCATAAATATTATGAAGGTTTATTGATTGTTCTTTATTATAATGATTATCAGACTAAATTATATGTTTTTCCCCCCTTTGCATTTTACAATTTACATCAAAACTCTCGTCGTTATTAGTTTTCAATGCAAACTCGAGAGAGAGAGATTCGTCCTTTAAAAAACACCTGAAAATAAAATTCATTCAATAAATTAATCTAGAAAAGTAATTGTTCTCGGAGTTTCGTTCTCCGTGATTAAAACTAAGAAGTGGCAAAATAAAAGTCATTTTAAACGAGACATTTCGAATAAAAAGTGTAGAATTGAAGATTGTGAATCCATGTGGATCCAGGTAAAGAACCATCAATCTCGACAGGTTCCATTCATCAGCCAAAAGTTAAGTCGATCGAAAGAAGACAAAAGTTCAGAGAACTGATGCTTTGGTAACTGCCATCAATGAAAGTACTACTCTCTCGAATTACAAATGCAACTTTTTCACTAAAAAGAAGATATTTTGGAAACACTATTAAGTTATTCCGAAACTGCAAATTTATAGTCGAAAAGTAATTCCCAAATATATTAAAATTTTCAATAATGGGTTTGCATTAGTCGATCATTTTAGCAAGACACGAATGTCTAAAGGCGAAAACACATTTACAGGGGCCCTGTAATTTCACGTGACTACCGGTCCAAATGTCCTGGAAGTGATGTCACGTTTCGCGTCGGGCTAAAGATGTAGGAAATGACGCCTTGATACCATGGCAACCCGCTAAACCGGACATCAGTCACGTGACGACAACAAAGAACACGTGTCCTGTCTTTCCTGCCAATACTGTAAATGTTTAAATAGGATCGGTAACCAACATCAACAAATCATTAGACGAATAAAAAAAACTAAGTCGAATTCTAATATTTAAGTTTGTAACCAATCTCGGTTACACGCTCTCTTGTCTTTTTTAGCTACAAATATACTTTATTCAAGATGCAATATTAAAGGGATATATTCGGAAAATTGGTAAAATATGTAAATTTTATGTCAATGGTGCAAGAAAGATTATGTTAACAGATGTTCGGGTTAAACGTATTACTCTTTTTATTCTTCCATCTTTTTGTTTCGTCATACGAACCACGTTTAGCGACGGAAATACATATCTGTTAAAATGCAAAATCGTTTATGTAGAAACATTGTATTTAAATTTTAAATAACAAAAAAAAAACAATTAGGCAGATTTAAATCGATTCCATCGTAGTAAATTACTCTTTATTAATGCATTTTGTATTAAATTCTAGTAATTAACTACGGGCAAAAATATGCATTTCGTCATTTGGAAAATTATCTTTTCAGCGATCTCTTTGATCTAACCATCTCAATCAGATTGGCAGAAGTGCTGTTAGGTGATCACGTGTCACTAGCAGAGAACAAGTCCTTCTGTTGTCAACCACTTGAAGCAAGTGTGGATGGTCCGTGACTCAAATGTTAAGAGATAGAAAAACCTTTTCCATTGATGGCGAGAAGAAAGAAAAATAAAAAACAATCGTTTCGAATGACTAATTAAGGTCAATTTATTAATCCAATTATGTAATTTAATTTCGATTTATGTGATATTTAAAGTTGCATTCAAGATATAAAAAAATATTTTAAAATAATTTTTTCTAAGAAGCCTCCATTAGACTGTAAATGAACCATATTGTTACCGTACAACGTAACGACGCTATTTGTCTATCTTGAAAAGCCGACCAATTTACAATACAACTAATTTAATGAAACGATCCTGGAACACATCCTCCTCGCATCTTTTTTCTCCCTAATACTACAGCTAAAACATATAAAATTCTAGACAAAAATATATCTATAAAATAGCAACAAACTGAAAGTTTCGATAAATTATTCTTTATCGAAAAAATTAATGAAAAAAATATAAGATTTAAATAATTCAGACTGTTTGAATTTATCATTTAGTTCAATAATATGGATTTCCTCAATAACCTAGAAAATAATCGGTCAATACATAGACATGTGGCCTATGCGTGTATCAGATATAAACTGATAATGCTACTTTTATAGCTATTTAAATATGAGACTTTTTATATTTCGATGAAATTAATATTAATTGCGAAATATTACGATCGTAATATATCGATTTAAAGCGAACGATCAATCGAAAAATATGATAAAAGCAACGATAAAAGCATCTCTATCCATCTTTACTGGAACTCGCTCCATTTATTATTAGTTTCAATTCATAAAAACAAAATGTAAATTCTGCTTAAAGTTCGGAAAATAGAATTTCTCGTGGTTGAAAGTGAAGCGAATCATCTGCTAATGAAATTTTAATAGTTTGAGATAAGAATTTAAATTTTTTAACCAGACTCTTTGAATATTTAAAAAGCAAACAAAAGCTATCAACCAGGTAATTCTAATTAAATTTAACTTCTCGGCAATACGTTCGAGAAAAAGTAATGAATGCTCTCTAAAACTCTCAAATCGGTTCAAACTACGTTAACTATTAAAAATTATCTCGGGAGAGCGACGAAGATTTATCAAAATCAAATTTTTTCGTCGCTTCGGAGAAAATTAGAAAAAAAATCATAAATCGTTAAAAAACACTAAGCCGGAATTACTCTTTGAATAGAGATTTATTAATTATGTAAAGAAATTAAAAACTTTGGCAGGGTGAAAGAGACTCGAAAAAAATCTGTGCTTAAGAGTTAAGGATAGTCGTCGCTGCCTATTTAATTGCCAAGTTAAGGTATGATAGATCGGCCTTTTGAAAGACAATAGATGCCTTCTATCATAAACCTCATCTCTCATCAACTTTCATCTGGTACCAAAAGTCTAGCAGATATATCCTCATCCATCAAATGCCATACACTGCTAACTCTTATGGTTTCCTTTCAATAATAAAAAGAAAAAAAAAAACTGTTGCATATAGACTATCAACATATCCACCAGTTAAAACAAGCGCGGTACCTGCAATTTGCGACCGAAACCCCCAACAAATTTAGCGAATTAAATTGAAATATCAAAAGCTTCTTCTTAATGAGGATGTGGATCAATGTTCTTTCTTACAAGCGAAAGAATTACCGAAGCGTATATTATAACTGTCTGTGGACTGCCGGCTATAGACTGCTGTCAACTCCGTCGCGACCAATTTATCTATTGACCATTATCGCGAATGGAGAAAATGGACATCCGGATATGACGTCACCGGAAGCGCGATAAAAACAAGCTCATAAACGAAGGAAGATAATTAAAGAATTTTTTATGACTCGGACAATTAACGACTTCTGCGGCAATTTGCAGTGAATCAATCGTGCGGAAATTATGAAAAAGGCTCTTTTCAGCATATTGCCATACTATCCGGACACAGATGTACTGTACACTACACCTTTCCAGTCTCGTTCATCACACGCTTATAGACTATTAAAATCTGCTACATTATATAGACTGTGCCGCATCTAATTATGTTTTTTTTTCCCTTCATTTTAATTTGAAAAACATCTTAAAAATTCAAAAATTTTAACTAAAAAATTAATATTAAAATATTTTAAGTCGAAAACTTCATCATAAAAAT
The DNA here is from genome assembly GCF_000671375.1 of Centruroides sculpturatus. Lineage (NCBI taxonomy): Eukaryota > Metazoa > Arthropoda > Arachnida > Scorpiones > Buthidae > Centruroides > Centruroides sculpturatus. Next base: position 815,820 of record NW_019384393.1, on the reverse strand, counting down.
TTAGTAATAATTTAAATCTATAAAGCATCTTTGGATCTAAAAAAGTGAAAAATAAAAAAAAAAGCCACTCCAGCAATATTAGAAAAAAAATATCCGATAATTACTTCGATAAAAAGCGGGAGGAGAATTAACGTGGAATTAAGTATTGGTTTTATAAATTTTTTAATCATCCTCGAGTACGATTTTGCTCTCCCAGGAGACCTAAAAGCCTCATTCGGGCATTAAATAAATTAATTTTCTTCTAACCGACCAACTGTAAGAGTACTTGAGAGTTGGTGATTTATAACTGTTTGGCTTTGGAGACAGTTGGTCGTAGTGTTTAATGGCTTTTGATGCATACTGCTGTCTTTGTGTGTTTCGATTGAAAGAAAGAGGAGACAGAAGAAAAAAACAACAAAAGAGAAGGCTGCTATAGGAGGCGGTGAAAGGATGGCCACTTAGGGTTTATCTGTCCATTGTTTTTGATGGGGGAGTTGGTTGTCCGGCTAATGGCTTGTCTACACGTTTATAGTCGACCGCTTACAGCTAATCAATCAATCAATAAAGCTAGGTCTTTCGACCGGTTTTCTAATTTCCCGTCAGTTGCCAGTGTGTGACAAGATTTTGCTTTTATAAAGTGCATAATTTTCTCCAGTTCTTTAAAATAATAATCGACATTAACCGCTTCGTATCGAACCGAACGGATTTTTCCCGCTTACAATTAGTCAATTTGAATCGGAATCAGTTAGGAAAGCAATGCCTCTTTGTTTTAGTTTAAAAAAAAAGCCTCTCATACTCGAGCATAGTAAAACAAGACGGATTGGGCACAGAGGGCTTTTATATTCTCTAACACCGCGAAAAATGCCCACTATCCATTCGTCTATAACAGAAGTAATGCTTGGTTTGGGGAATGGGGACCAGAAGCAACTTGGCTCAGGACTATTGATGAAGAGACATGACTCAAATAACGTCAAATACTGTGGTTATTTAAAGTCGCTTGGGATTTTTAAAATCTACACCGTAGGATTTGCATGAAACAAATATATGTTAAGGAATTGATGGATAAGATCCCATGCTGCAAAATAAACCAACCTTTTCCGAGTATCAAAATACATCAAGCTACAATTCCTTATTTTTCTTTTTGTAAAATAGCGTTACAGACTATAGCACGAAACTTGATACGATGCTTAATGGGCTCAGTATTTTCTACGTCGTCTCCATGATCGATAAAATCGGAAAGATTTTTTCTTTAATACTTTCTAAAGAATTAATTTTTTTATACGTTGAAATATTAAATACAAATATTGGGAGTTTCGATTTAAATATCGTAGCGTATTTTTTTTTTCGATAAAATAAACGTTTGAGAAAAATGTCAACATTATCGGTAACGTAACGTCCAACCTTTTCACCTAACTGTTGACAACCACAACTTGTTATTGAAGTAGCAAAATAACAAGAAAAGGAGGCATCGATTGGCACACTGAGAACGAACCAATGGGATGCAACTAAACTAAGGAACTGTGACGCCATCCAATGATACAATCCTTTCTACCCATGTCATCCAATAAGCTTCTTGTAACATCTTACAACTTTAACCAACCTATGCAAATGAACAACAAATAACAAAGGCCGTTATTCTTTCATTGGTTAAAGTTCCCGATTGACAATGTTTACAATTCAATAAACGTTTACAAGAATTAAAAAACACGTTCTCTAAAACAAAAGTTATACTGAAAAAAAAATACCCGTAAAATAATTAGCAGGGATTTAACACTCCATTCTTCACAAGCAGATCGTATAAGGAGGATTTTCTCGTCCTCAAATAATTTTCGACTTTTCCTTCGGCTATCGCTGAACCACCTGCAAAATAAATAGAAAAAATTGATTGGGGAGAAAAAAAGAAACAAAATAATCCGAAAGAATCAGTATAATCAGTTTTAAATAATAATAATAATAATAATAGAGTTAAAATAAAATTTTCAAATTAATAAAAACGAAAAAAAATTATAATTTTAATATCATTTTTAGTAATAAGCATATTACAACATTAAAAATATGAGATTGTATTAAAATAGAAAAAAGTTTTAAGAATTTTACCGCAAGTTTTTCTAATAATAATAATAATTACATTTACATTAATTTAGTTTTTATGCGACGTCAAAAGTGGTGTGCGGACAAAAGCGAAATTTTTATTATCGATCTAACAAAGAAAATTAATACTCCGCACGACAGGCAAACGGGTAATTCCGCCGAACATTCAAACCGTACAAATATGTGGAATATAAGGACGATGACGTCATACGGCCGTCACGGTAGACGACAAAATGGATCAAAGAAAGCTCCCCATTGGCTCGGGGCTATGATATCTTTTGTGACAATGGAACGACATGATTAATTCCCCGAGCTTGACAATCGCCTTGGGGCGATGGAGTCTGTCACTCATGAGTGTCTAATTGTTCTCTAAAAACCTTTAATTACAAATGAGAGGCTGTACTTGTTCGACTCCTGCGATGGCCAAAACGAATTAGAAAAAGTGATAACTCTTAATAGAAACCAATTCTTGTTTTTCTTTGAGGAATTTTTAAAAATGGTGGCACGAGTTACCGTTAATTCGATTCTGTACAAATCTCGCAAGTTAAATTTATAATTAAATTTCGCTTGGAGATAATCGACGATAACTGATATAGTCATTAGAATGTCTATTGGTCTTATGAATTTTTATATTATCGAAAAACAATTATTGTCCGACTATCGATGAATTAGCATTGGTTGACGCATCTATTTAAACTCGACCGTTGTAATTAGAAATTACTTTACTTTTTAAATTAATTTTTACGAAGTAAAGGCGTTTTTCTATCTATTGAGTAGTTTGATAGGTTAGGAAAGAAAGGTGAGATTCGCCTATCGTAATGCTGTTTACAGAGAAAATTAAAGTAGATTCTAGCAATTTTAAATCCGAGAAACTCTAGCGTCGATCGATTTTTATCTACTGTTATACAGGTAATACGGACTAAAATACATTTTGAGGAAACAAAATCTAAAACGGTAGAAGTTGGAGTGAGACGGTCAGTCGTTAATGACGGTTTTCTCCAGACCAGATTATGGCACGGACGTCAGATAAAAGCCAATTCCCTGGAGGTAAACCTTATCATATCACCTGCACCGCTTAACTCCGTACTGCTTCTTAATATGGTGGGCGATGAACCGAAAAGAATATAATAGATCGAGCGAGTCAGCTTTCTTACAACTATATTGAATTATTTTAATATAAAAAATGATCAACTTTTCTTTTTACTTTGTTATTATTATTACGACTAAGGCTAAGTGTGAAAAATTATGCGCACCTTTTCAAACACACCTGTCGAACGCCATCAATGATATATCGTAAATGGCAAATGACGTAAAACCTAGAAGAAAAAAATTGCAACCCATTATGAATATCACCATTACAACCGTTTCATATATTACAAGCTTACACCTACTGGAAACATAGAAGCACATAGATTACGGGTTTACGGCCTTAGACGTCGATCCCTCGATCCCAAATTAAGAATATCTTCGATTATATGACCTCTTAAATTCCCTTCTTACACGTTAAATAATGGTCTATTAAATAAACTAAACCAAAACTAATAAATTTATCTCTAAATTTTCTTCTTCATCGAATTTTTAATGCAGTTATCAAATTTTAAATCATTAAAAACAAGGTCAAAGAATAAATACTTATTACAATCAATAGGCCAACCTGATAATTCAATAATTTGAATGTTTAATTAGGCAAGTAAATACAGAATGCAAAAACAAAAATCAAATTAAAAACACCTTGATGTATGTACATTAACCTACTAAAATATGCATAATAACGATTGATTAAATTTATATTAAACAAGCACGAAAGCGATTAACAGTTTCAATCTAGAAAATAAAGGAATAAATGAGTTTATATCGAAATAACGTTGATTATAAAACAGGTAACTCTCTAAAGCATTTTTATGCACATGTTTTCGGTAAATTTCTCATATACTGATTTAAATGCAAATATAAAGCTTTATTCTTAATGTTTTAAATATTTAAAATCGATTTTTCCCCCCGACTTTTGTTGTGTTCTAATTTATTTTTTAAACCTTGGTCGTAATGACACGCATTTCTCTTTTCTCAACGTGTTTCCTCTCGGCGGAAATCTATTTAACACATTATAAAATTTTATTTTGTATTATTTACAAACATTATATTCAAAGCTGCATTGTGGCATTGTATTATATTGTATCGTGTATTTATTACAGAATACTGAAACATACACCTCTACTACTATTGATTCATTCAACGAAAACACTCGCCTGTTTAAGATTAATCATTGAACGAGATAGTATAGAAGAAAAACTGTCAAAAATCGCAATATTAATATATTACCAACGGTAAATAAAAATTATATACATATGTATACAATAAATTACATTGATATATGTTACGTTAAAAATATTAAAAATTTTAATATTAAAAACAATTCGTAAGTAGACAACTCTCGGTTTTAAATGTAACTGACAAATAGAAGAATTTTTATACGGGCCTCTTTTTATATTAAAAGTCTGCATATTGGAAATACGAATAATTCTTTCGAGTTTATAATTATTGATACAGCGAAAACTTGTAATATCGATGCATTAGAAATATTTCTTAGGTGAAAATTTCTTCTTATTGATGTTACTTGATACCATTAAGTTTGGGGGGCCGAGCTTTCGAAGAAAATACCGCACGAAATAAGTGATAAATGGCGGCGCATCTACTAAGGTAAAAAAAAAGCTTATTCTGTATCAAAACAATATTAAATTTCGAGGATTCTTCGGATCCATATCATGAATCTTCGTTTCGATTTTTGACAATTCGCACCAGCGCCAAAAATTCTAAATAAATGTAACTATACGATCAATGGAATAGCAGAAACGAAAATAGATAAGCTTAAAAAAAATAAGTATTTTTACCGTACATAGATGGCGCCAGGTGGAACGAGAAAGGTAAAGTGCGGCGAAATTAATTAAAAGAAACTTGGGTTTATACGTTTCGGCTACAAACTTAAACTTTTAAAGCGCGTGGTACGGACCAAAGTAATTATTAAAGGGAGTAATAAACAGATTTAACATTCCGTTTCGAATTTCATATGCCGTGATAGAAAGGAAGGAAAATTTTGGAATTAAAGTAAGAGGAAAAAGAATTTGTATTGTACCAGTGGGAAGAAATGGACTCGAACGGGAACAACAATGCGGGGGCAGGAAACGATCGTTTCTAAATACCTTAGCAGCGGAAGAGAAGGCAGCCTGATAAATCACATCTGTCAAAAGAATGCGCGGATCACACCCCGTACCCATATAATAATCAGGGAGAATGCGTCGCTTCTCCAACCTGTATGACCCTCCTTGTCAGGAATGCAGACCATTTCGCCCGCATTCAGTCGGCCGTAGGCAAAACGCTAACAAGCATCGCACACGGAGACACCGTTCGGAGGAGAATGAGGTGATATAGGCAGGAATTCCAAAAAATCCATCTTCATAATGCGGGACTATTGATCACCAGATGTCATGCCATCTCATCAGACTAAAGATAGTCCTCTCGTTAGCCACATTGTAATCAATTTCCCGAGAGTGGACCATTTCTGATTTTTATCGATAAAATCCGACTCTTTAATTAAAACCGGATCTGCTTCCGTTCCGACGCCACGCGAATACGACCGATGTCGAAGGGGGTGCGATCGCTACAAGTAGTCGAATTCTACCTGTCTCGACAGCTGACTGTGAATAATTTACTCACAAAAGCGACAACGTCTCCATAGCGACGACCGATTGTGTAAACAGAAGCCGTCCGATGATTGAATAAACACGGAACGGTTCCGTTCGTACGACTTAATTACAAACGCTTACAAATCCGTCTTTCTTCAACAGTTCCTACAGCTTCTAATGACTGTGACATCACCGCACCTCGCTCTCCCCACCCCTTCACTTAATTGCTTCTTCGACGACTGATATTTTTATCTACGTTCGAGACTTAGATAACATTACTTTTTTTGTTTGACCGAGAACAATGAATTGTGTCGGGCGCTATAGAAACAAAGAACTAAAAGGAGATGGGGAAAAAATGTTTAAACGAAAAGACAAGCCTACAGAGGCAATTTAAAGGCGTTTCCTTTCCAGTAGAGCCTTTTATCTCGCTGCGACAGCAGATAGAAGAAAACAAACAGTGTGCTTTCTAGAGAGAGAGAGACGAAAAAAAAGCATACAATAAAAGCGTTGCCAAGGTATTGGCAAATAGGAAACGTGTTAATTCGCAAGCGAGATACGAACTTGCATCTTCAACACGGGAAAACTTCTTGGTCGTGTGCAAGCAATTGAATAGAGGCAAGTAGTGGTCGATTGGGTTTAACCACAGTAGTGGTCAGCTAGAGGTCATTTGGGAACCATCTTCAACCTCCGTAATCACCCTTTTATCCGCTCCCCTGCCATAGATGCGAACTGCCCGTTCAGACACAATCAATTGATGCCAGTATTTAATTACCGAACTGATCCGATTAAACGAAAAAAATTCTCACGCTTCGCTTAACAATAATTTTAGTTTAAGCCAGGTAGGATCATGCAAGGTTTATTATTAAAAAAATATTAACTTTACTGTTTTTTCACTAAAATGTCGATTTTAATCGTGCGAAAATTCTCTAAGAGATGTAGGCTTACGCAATTAACTTTGAAGACGTGGTTTAAAATTTTAAATGCTGTTTTAACCTAAGTTAAATGGTAGACATTCGAGTCTTTACAGTTTTCGAATAAATAATTTACAGGAAACGCACAAACGACAAGAATGTCACATCTAATTTAATACGTATTGAAAGAAGGTTTTTGATGATTTCCTGACAAGTTTAACTTATTGAAAAATGTTAAAAACGTTTCTCGTTTATATTTTGATCGGAAAGAAATCAACAAAAATTTGCAACCAGGGAAGAAAACATTAACTAACACAATATATTGTATCTTATCTAATACCTAATGGTGCCAGTTACGCCTTGTGGCACGTTAATACGCAACTTCACATTGACAAAACGATGATCTACTAGAATGAGACAAGCAGGTGCATTTCTTCTCACAGCCAACTCAATCTATGCTTGTATCAAGAGAAAGAAAAAAAACCGCTTTGCAGGAAGTCATTTAGTCTCCCGAGCAGGATTTTTTTTCTCTGGCTTAGGAACCCACTTATTGCGACTAACAACCTAAATTTAAGGAAAAAAGTGCCCGAGCTACTATCCCGAGGTATGGAGAATTCGTTAACAGTCAATGACGTATCAATTTTCATTGCGCGCGCACGTAAATCTGTCATTTAGATGCAGATTGCTAGTTGAGTGGCTTTTGATGAAGTTGTGTGGAAGAGTATTTAGTAGACACAAAAATTGGCTATTTAGCGACAAAAATAAGATACCCGAGGCTATTCCTTTTACCTCCGGTGATTTCGGAAGGGAGTGACATTTTTTGGTAAAATTTAAATCGACAGTGTCACCACCATCTTTTCCTTTTTTGGATAGTCTACCTCATATATTTTAATTTCTGCTATATTATTATTGTTATTAATGCTTTTCTTTGGGAGTATTTGTGAGGGGCCGAGCCTAAACCGAACGAAATCGAGTCAAAAATGCAGAGTCGGAAAAGTGGATTTTTTGTCTTTGTCTTCCTAAAAAGAGATTTTTTTAGACTGCACCACCGTGAGGGTTGACAGGTCGTCCATCACATCATCACCGCACGGGTCCTCTGGATCCAAAGTAATGGCTAATGATCCGTGAGTTGCGGAAGAAGATACCTTGGACCGTTACTATCGATCAATAAAATGCAGACGGTCGCCGTCTCATCGTTCACCTGACGGAGGACGTACTTACCTAATTTGAAAGCCAGTTCGTTGACGAATTGTAACGCTTCTGAAAAATTCTTCTCTTCTCTTACGATCACTTCCACTTCTCCCGTTTGGAACCCGAAATCGGTTAGGTCCAAACACACGCGTGCATCTTTAATTTTGTAAGTCTTTCTCCGAGTCCGAATGACGGCGATAGGTTGACACTCCGATCGAACGAAATCTTGAACCTTCTCGAAACAGCGATCACCGAATTGGTTTAAAATGCTGATTATTTCGTTTTCCTTTTCCGTTTCGTAATATTTTGTTGTTGATCTGTCGCCGACTTTTTCGCACATTGGATATTTCATCTGCCATTTTCCGGATCTACTTCTCAACCATCGATCTTTTAATGTCAGTTTATAGTTCGAAGTATCATAATAGTGATCGGTAAATTCCTCCTCCTCTTCAAGATGGCCTCCTAGATCCTTTATCTTTTCTTCGCAATTGTTTGGTATTATAAACTTTCTTTCTATTTCTAATGTCCTGCTTCCATCTAATTTCTGTAATTCTTGCGTTTCAAAAGTCGTTAGATCTTCTTCTTGTTCCGGATTTATATCGGGTTCATCTTTCACAATGTCGACGATAACGAAATCATCATCGTCTACAATAAATTCGCTTTTTTCTTCCATCCACAATTTTCCTAGCTGAAAATAATTTTAAAATATTATATTATAATTTAGTTCACAGCCGGATCTATTTTAAATTCAAATATTAATGTTTAATCTACATTAAACAAAACTAAAAAAAAACTTTTGTTAAAACGGAATAATTAAAATTTTTGCATAATTAAACTATAAATAGTTACAAATTGTTAAGATTTTAGTTTAGAAAATAAGAGTTTAATGCTTATATAAACGTTTAACATAATCTTTAACTTTTACTTGGCAAAGTTTAAGATAATTTTTTTATTATTTCCAGAGACAAAATGTAGGTGACGGTAATGTTTTATGCATAAAAAATAACAATAATGGACTCCTATTTGTGGGAAGACAATTATTTCTTTGCTGACATTCGGTGCTTAAATAAGACTAGCGAATGGCATGTATCAAGCGACTAGGAAAAGGGAAAAAAGTAGAGAGAACGCTCAAATCTTGGGTATCATTTGTGGCCACGAACAATGATCTATCTGCTACCTCCTTGTTACGAAATCTCCTGCTCCAAGAGTAAATCTCATATGACGTAGGATTAGGGAAAAGGGACGCCTCCGATGCAAATAGCCACGTCATTAATTTTGTCCGTCAATCAGACCCATCCATAAAGAGGTTAGTGACAATGGAGGCTGGATGAAAAACTGCAAATGCTCTTCTTTGATAATATCGATTAGATTATTCTTGCGATTGTAACGATATAGTTACCGATTTGAATGTTCTTTCACGATTCTTACTATGATGTAACGATTTAAAATGTTCTATAAATTCCTCATTGTTTAACTGCTTACAAAACCACTATTTCGTCATAGGACACAATTAAATTTTCAATTATAACAAGTCTGGGCAACTGTGGCTTTATTTATGAGAAAATACGTCAATAAATTATCTAATAAAATTAATGTTTTATGACTCATCTAGAAAAAAAATCTGCATATTATAAATACTAAGGATTATAAAGACACCGCTGAGAAGATACTTGTTTAGATTTAACCAGTAAAAGGGCTGAATTCCACTTTGATAATAGATGCTTCGGGCAACAAAACGGCAAATGTAGTTTAAACGATTAAAAGATGTGTAATCAGAAGTGCTAGGACATCTGCAACAAAGGAATGACGTCAGGATGAGTGAAAAGTTGAGATTGCCGGAACCAGAAATTGAGAGTGGAGAAGCCGAGCCTGCGGGCATCACTGTTCCATATTAATGAGCACTTTAACCCATTGAGACCAGTCAATAACGTGCAACATAAGGCAGGAGAGGGGAAGGAGAGACGGCTGTTTGACAACAAATAAGGCATCTGCGACGTGTTCAATTGAGGGTACTAATGGCAGCATTATCTCTTTCCATGATGACATAATCTTTCGCCGTTTCGCATCAATCCCGCTACCAATTAAACACTACTACTGTACTCTAAACGCCTAAATATGCGTTTCTTCTCCAACAAGAATCATTTTTGGCAATAGCTGCCGGAATTTAATGCTGGCATTTACAATTTTGCGGTCAGAAACTAATAAATTACGTTAAAGCAGTGATGTAAGACAAAAGTTAAGAAACAATACTAATTTAACTTATTTTTCTCAGAAAGATTAAACAGAACAGTGGGACTTTTCCTCAGAAACAAACAGTCGTGCGGGAAAGCTAGATGGCTGGAAAAGACGACGATCACTGTGTAAACAGAAAGACACACGAAATGTCTCGACAACCTAACGACATAGACTAACACGACAGATAGATGATGAAGCGACAGAAAATATCGAGCTCTAACGACTATATATTTATAAATGTGTGTATGTGGGACAAGAAATTAAAATAACTTATAGAAAAATTAGCATTACATCAAAGACTCGATAACTATGTAAATACTGTATATTTCGCTTTTAAGCAAAAATAAAAAAGAATCAGCATTTATGCCTTTTAAAAAATTATCTTTTTTAAATGATGTTTACATCATTTTAAAAGATAATTACACATCAAAGAAACAGCCGGAGAGTAATGTGGAGATAAATTGGAGGAATCTTTCATAATTAAAGGAGTGTCAAATATTGATGAAGAACAGAAGAAGTTAATAGTAGTAGTGTATAAGGTCGACTTAGTCTTCAACAGAGCGGAATCTAAAAAGTTGCTATAGAATGACATTAGGCAGAAGAAGAGAGTTCCCCTATCCATTAAATATTTCATGGGGAGTTCTTATAGTCACCTGTAGTCGATTCCCGACAATGAAATTAAAGCTAATGCATCCCGTTTAACATTCTTATGCGGCAGAAAGATCTGTTTACTCCTCTCGTTTTTTACCCTCTTTTTTTTGTTGGTAACGATACCTTGGAGGTGAGGAAGATAAAATGAAACTAATCCGTTAAAACATCACCGAACAAAAGTATTCAAACCTCTCAGGATGATTACGGACAAGAAAACAAAAATAATTGAAGGAAGTAAAATAAAAGAAATAAGTATATTTCGACGAATAATTGAAATAAGAATTATTAAAGCTTTTCAATTAGAAGTGATACAACGAGTCGATCGACAGGAAAAACTCTGCACATTTGCAGGATACTGGTGAATAATGTTTTTAATTTATGGTCATAAAGCAATTCCTAACCGACATCGGAATGCACGAGAAAAGATCAAACAGTTATTTATTTATAATTCGGCAGGCCCTTTTGCTGTGTCCTTGTTAAAACCACAATAATGGACGGATGCGCTCTTGTCAATGAATTGTGTTCTCACGAAAGGAATCTATTGTCTTTTCTGCGATTCGATGCTTTCAATATTTCCCGTTGGTGTTTCTCTACGGTGCGTAACGATTGATCTACCGAGTTTTTTGTTTTCCCTTCCTTCCTCTTTTAAAAATCAACTTGAACTAAAGCGAAACATAATTGTAAATGGAACTTTTACAGTGTCATATTACAAGCAATTTTAATGACATGGAAATTTACTTTGGAATAATTAGCCGGCACATTTTTTTCCCTCCAGCCTTTTCTAATTTTTATTTACCTAATTACAAATTAGTCAGTCGTTTAAAAAGGAAACTAATTTGCAATCTTGTCACACAATTTCGTGCAGTCTCGTCGACCGTAACGCTTACGCAAAAGTGAATGGTCCAAGTCACGTGACCGAGTTTCTCTTTTCGTACGGATCGACGGGATCATTTTAGTTTGAACACGTAAAGCACCACAGGTGTAGCGGTAATATTAATTGTTCCCATTTTCCCAGAAAGCTTAAGCAGTCACAATTAAGCGGTCACGAGATGCTTTTCTCGTCTGTTGAGGGTGACCTATGCTTTTCTGACCTGGAAGTCTATACGTAGACTTTTCTAGGAACGCCAGTCTTACTGCCAACTGTTATGAATTATAGCCGTAATTACAGGAGCACGGAACGTCATGCAACATTCCCATTAGAGTGTTAATTAAGCATGAATGAGGCAAAAGACTGCCCGTAACGTCGATAGCACGCAACTTTTCTCTCTTCCCTCCCCGAATCCTAGTGTTGACAGTCAAAGTACACCTCGAAATGTCAAGGGGTCTTTTTTGTGCGGTTTTTAAATAAATTCCAGTATCTGGCTGCGAGTCTATAATCATAGAAAGCCAATATCATTTATGAGGAATGTACTCGGAATTAGAATGATGGTTTTCGTGGAAATCAATAAAAAAAAAGAGAGAGAGGAAAATTACGGCATTACTATATCGATACAATTTAAATTTCTATCTTACAGTATAATCATGCATTTTATGAGCAATTAGCAGATAATACGAAAAAAATAAAATCGAAAACTGCAGAATTTATATCGCATTTAGCCCACGTTTCAATTTGCAAATAGCAAATAAACGGCAAATCAATCAGAAATAAATCAATATAAAAATATTAATTATCGAAAGTTTATAAACCCGAATAAAGCTTGGGAATTACTTACAATAGACTTATATGAATTTCATACAGGTAAAAAATTACTGTGAATTTTTAAATGACACAATGAAATTATTAGTGGACGTTGTGTCTCACGATTTCATTTAAAAATACATTAATATAAATGCGCACGGAAAACACGAAAATAGGTTATAGAAAAATCAGAAAAATGCGAGTAATAAAATGTTATAATTTTAAATTAATAGTAACATTTGACATAAATTATAAACTTAGAATGCAAAATTCATAAATTTTACGGCGGTAGCGAAAGTATTTTTTGTTATCCGTCTACAATAATATATTGGCACTACCGATTAAATCTATATCATCAGTCGACTTTTGAACATCACATAAATAAAATTCTATTTTCCTTGTAAAACGTACGAACAAAACATGAAATTAAATTGGATTATAACTGTACTGTAGGAAATATATAAGCATAACGTGATACCATTACTCCATTATAAAGAATTTAGAAGAGAAAGAAGAAAAAAATCACGAAATCCTGTCTTGGCAACACGCAAATTCCAATTTCAAGAAACTAAAACATTTCGATATTCATATACAGTATTAGAAAACGTAAAGGGAATGTGGCTTTAAAGTAATTTCGACTATATTATTGAGATATTAATAATTTAAGAGCACCATTGGAAATTTTGTATAAACATTCGTGAGTAGTCGTCACCTGTTACAACATTTTAAAATTTCTTCTTCTTCTCGATACTTATAGTATTACTTCTATAATCTATCTTGCACGTCACGATATCATTCGCTGCGCATCGTGGAGTGGGAGAAATATTCAGTCGAAATCTCCCACCATTCATGCGGCCGAATGACCTCGTATTGGAAAGATTACCAGCTTGACCAAAAGTGTACCTACACATACACACTACATAATTGGCTTCCTGTTGTTTCCAAAGAAAACTACCATGGAGTTAAACCCTATACACTCGCATTTCTATAACATCCTTCCTCGTTCGGTCTCTCTATATAAACGTTTTTAGATAAGTGGTATTCATCACGCACCGGTCGAACTAATGTGAATATCACACGCAGCTGTTTATTTTCTTGAATCTCCATTGTTTGTGTAGGAGAAAAAAAAGCAATGTAATGTTTGTAATGCCATTCCAGAAATATTACAAATTTAAAAAGATACATTATAATTAACGTAATTAGTATAACTGTAACAAAATTCGGTTTAAAAACGACAGATATTTATCGTCAGTAACCCTCGGAGGAATCGGATAATACCCTTTTGATTTCTTCCTTACAGTTCACCTAGAGGTAATATATCATCGTGCTCGTGTCGTATATCCTAGTTCGGCCACATCTGGAAAGAAGTCCCAAACTAGAATGCGATAAAATTCCCTATTGTATCTGAACCAGGATTCTCGAGATCTACAGCTGAAGGCGGCACCAACCAGATGCTGTCGTCTCAGAATTTAATGGGAGGCGCAACTATAAATAACACCCTTGGCACAGAAAATTAACTAATTAATAACATTACTTTTTGGGGAAATTTTTTTTATCGTTTACAAACCTTACGCGTAATTCAACCTTCGACTTTAAGCAATTACAAATGCCAAGACGTGGTTGATATAAATTACAGGATACGGTCCCGCCGCCAAGCGAATTTTATCCTATGCCAATATTTATAAATAAATGTAATATGCATTATATGATAAATTATTTATTTAATTTGATTAATTTCGGTAATATCTCTGGGGTTCTTTTGGAAGAAGGGGGGTATAATTTAATTCGTGAAATCGAAGAAAGAAATGCAATGGAATTTTAAAAGACAGAATTCGAAGATCATCCTACGATAAGTTCATGCATTATGACAATCTAAACTTATAGCTGGAAGGGAAGAAAAGAAGGCGTGTAATGTTTATGCACGCGTTATATTTCAAATAAGGAAGTGAAGAATCCGTCCCAAGGCAGTCACAAGAAAGGGGGAAGAAAATGGGAGAGGCGTTATTTTAAAACGCGGGAATTGAGGTAGAGTTCGTCCCGGCCATTTGACAGCAGTTGAGCAATGGTGATGGATGATACCTGGTGGACACAGCGGCCCCTAACGTCTTTATACGCGAGAGGTTTTTTTCGTTCCTACCTCGTTCACACCCGCTCCTTAATAACCGACTGCCCACAATTTGGAGTAGCTAGTTCATCCTGTGTGTTTTCCCCTCTGACTGATCTGTTGCGGTGAGGTGGCTGCTTCTGTCCAGGTGGTGAACCGATCGAACCTACCTGATGGATTATTTGAAACGACTACCATTACCTCGCTCATTGATAAATAAAACTAAGACGTAACTCGCCTCGTCTTTTGCCAAATATCCGATCATCATCTAATTCTCTTTAATATCTTAATACTTTTAAATTAATTTCGTTTATCATCCGTTTTTACTGTTTCGGCGACAATTTCTCTATATAGAAGTTAATATATATCGCCAATTAATTATTTCGTTACTATTCTATCTAATTTAATTTTTAAAATAAAACTTTCATTAAAAAAATTATACATAAACTTTTTAACCGGGTAATAAAAGTAGATCTGCTAATAAAAATTCTGTTATTAATAGGCTTATTCACTACATATTTTATATAAATAAATTAAGTTTTCACACAATAAAAACAAAGATCTTTTTAATTTTATTCATTTTTAATTTTTACAAGTATTGTACATCTATATATTAATCAAATTACATGCACCTCCAAATTTTCTATCCGAATAATTTAATATTTTTTAAATACAAAATTTCATTTTTATATACACAAATCTAATAAAGGAATTGGATCATATGTATTCGCTTAAGTTCTATTGGTAAATAATCGATTGTGTAATAACAAATCATTCATTGAGGTAAAACGTTTCAAAGTGACAAAAAAAGAAAGGAAAAAAATCTAGACGCATCACCAAAGTGACGATGGAATATAGTCTCTAAGCTGAAGTTTAATCCTCGTCGATATCAAATCTCTTCGTCCTCTGAGGATGAGGTAATCGCTGCAATATCTCGATCTCTTCCTCCAATCAGATAGACCTTAGCTTTTGAGAAGCAAGTGACCGGATATAGAGACGGCGTTTGTTGTCTATTGACCGTCACCGGAGACTAAGATGACCTCTTTTTTGGAAGAACGTGCCATAAACAATATACCAACGACCGAGCAAGCAATTAGCTAGATATTCGAAGAGACAATTTCGGCTCCAAAATGTCGTGACGCGTCTTTCTTTCGCCATCAGATATCCTTCTTATTTCTATACATTTTATTTAATCGATGTCTTTATATCGCCATAAAGCCTTTAAGAAGTTTTTCGAAAAAGCGAATTATTAACAGCATCTGTCGAATGAAAAAATTTATCTCGCCAACGACTTTTTCAATATATTCAATGTGATTATTAATAGAAGTGTAGTCACCTCGAGTAATTCTTAAGCTGCCGATCTCGTCTAATGTTATTAAAGAATGAATAAAGAATAGAGCTTGAATTAATATTTTTATTTGTACGTCCGCGAAAAGAATTCTAAAGACTGAAAGATAGGTAAAGGTTAGATTAGAAGGAAATTGGGAAAAACAATGAGCCTATAAGACGATAGGATCTGGTGTAAAAAACCAACTCAACTTCCTCTGAAAAGAGTCGCGATAAATCTGCAAGAATAGAGAAAAATGAAACGGGAGATAGGACGGAACAAAAACCGAAGGTGGAAAAAAACACGTGCAAAAAAGCGCAATGCAGTTTACGTCACAGACATTGTACACTTGTTGACAGGCTCAACAATGAAACCGGAACTAAATGTCAGTTATGTGTGTATGTCATCAGTCCGTCGTTCTATTAACGTGTGCTGCCGAAACAATATAGCCACAGGCTGTAAGCTCGATGGAATGCTAATGAGTTATAAGCACACGTAACGACATACACACGTGGTTGACGGGGTGGAGTGTAAGTTCGCATAACCGGTTCTGCGACGTTCAAACTAGCGTTTAATTGAAAAGCAAGAGTTACGATTCTAAGAATGCTGTCGACAGTGATATATGGCGGTCCTATCTTTAGTTTCTATAAAAGATCTTTATACAACAACGGAAGGGCATTCAACTGTAAAAACCGAATTATCTTTTATTTCGACTTATTTTAACTAATTCGGGCATAAAATTCGTAAACTATAAGCGAAAAAAAAGGAAAGAAGTGGCAAACGCGGCGTAAAACCACGAAAAGTAATTCAAAATGTGATTTTAAAAAAGTCAGCAGAACATTTTAGTATTAAACGCAATCAACCAACCGTGTCAAGGATATTTACAGTTGGTTTTAATTATCAGCCGTCAGCAACAAGCGTGACATGTTATCAAATGCTTACAGCTGCAATGCTAAACGAGAGCATTTTTTGAACATTGTTTCATTAACAGCACACGCAAAACAACCGACATCTGATGGTGAGCGATTGCGATCATTGAATATTCATACTATCGGCTTCGAAGATATTACAGAATTGTAGAAATGCGATGAATCTATAAGTCGACAAACCAGTTTGAAATATTTTGATAAGATTCGCAAGGGCGGTCCACGCTATCCTCCAGACTATGTCTATCGAAACACGCTTTTACTTTCTATCAATGATAGATCTGAAGGTTTACAAACAATGGAAACATATTTCAGTTGAGAACAAAATTATTTGTTTAAAAAATTTCTATCTACGAACAGGTTCTCTCAAAATCACAAAATTCAGTATTGGAAAATTCTTGTAAGTCAGTGGATCCAGACCAATAAGTGTTTCATTTTAAAACAAGATTATCATTTTGAATTTCGAGAAATGTCTAACAGCATTGACATATTAAAATATTCGTCCAGTATTAAGTGCTAAGTTAATTTTAATTTAAACAAAAGTACAATTTTACATAGCCGGAATACAGATTAATGTCTTTTCCTCATACATAGTTAAACTGCGATACTCTCCGCTTATTTATATCTTAACAAAAAACTTTTTAAAAACCATTTGCAAGATAAATATCTCAATCAATCAAAATTTCTAATTATAAATGTATCTCGGAGATCCCCACTTTGTTAATGCATCATAAAAATCCCCATCAATATTATATTTTGCTAGGTTCAAAGCTACGAACCCGCGCGCTTAAAACAACCACCGTACAAATTATATACGATAGTAGCTCGACCTTATCCATCTTTTGAGAATGAGCAATGTCTACACCTTTCTTACACCGTCCAAATTGCTTACTTAGAACCGGCAGATACTGAAGGCAAGCAAGGTAAGCGTCAACTGATAGCTTTTAATTAACCAGTGCCGACGGAATTGGGGAAAATAGGGGATGTCAAGAGCAACATCATCTCTCCCTCTCTACGGGAGGGAAAAAATGGGAGAAAAAACATCGACCCGACCAGAGACTGCGCTCATTCTTCCATCGCGGGGGTAGATAGATTGCTACAGGCATCATCTTTCCTACAATTATTTGTTCTTCTACCCTCGCTAATTTAGTGAGAATCTTCCAAAAACTGTCATAGTGTGAAAATGAAGATAATAAAACAAAATGAGCAAACAGCGCCAAAAGCCGGTTTAATTTACCAATAGGAAAAAAAAATCTGTTGTTATTACCGTTAATGTGGAAAGACGTCACAAGTAAACGAAACTAAATTCGATTGCGTGAGAGACGCCGTTCATATCTTCTATTACGATCTCTCCGACATCCCGCAGTTAGAAAAACGAAGTGGGCCCACACCAAGCGTTGACCTACAACCTCTCGTCCTCGGTCCCCTCTCGACCACAATGGTCGTGATCGTTTGTTGCCCTCTGAGTGGAATTCCGAATTTCCCTTACGTCACAAAGCATCTTCTAATGGCCAGGGAGGGGAGAAACACCAACATTTCCTGTTTACCGTAACGGCAGCAGGAAGTGAAGTGGGAAGTGACGTCAATAATTACTCGTCACTTACAAATAGACGGGGGCATCCAGGGAGAATGTGATGAGGGTTGGGAAAGAAATTTTTCTGAGGCAGGTGTTAGAGAACTATTCATTATTCACAAATGCAATCGAATCTGTCATCTGCGGAAATTTTGATCCGGTCGTGTTAGTATAATAATAGCGAAGACATCTCATGTTTCATTTGCAATTTGTACTTTTTTCATTAAACATAATTTTTTCTTCTTCATTTTCTTAAAGATCTCATTTCAAAAAATCTAGAAGTAATCTAATGAGTTAATTATAATTTTTATTACTTCAAAAAATCACTTTTTAACTCATCATTGTTAAACTAATATAGTTATTATCTACAGCTTTAAATAATTTTGACAGTTTTTATAGCATTTACATCCGTTATCTTTCTATGAGGAACTACTTTTAAAAGACCTCAACGATGTTCGATTTGCAAAAGAGGGAAAAAATATATTAATTTCTTGTTTGTAGAAGCGGATAATAGCGTTTCGAAGAGAGAAAGAGAAAAAGTTTGGTGGTAAATCAAGTTAAGTACAGGCCACGGGGAAAAAACTCGCAAAGGCACAACTTGCCACGAATGAAGAAAGCAACAATGGTTTGTCTGACCGGATATTAAGATGATCAAGGTAATTAAGGTTTCAACAGCCGTTGGGTCTTCGTAATTAATTTCTCGTCTAATTACTCACCTGTTGTTAATTACATAACTTGAGTGGTGAAGCCTTTTTTACCCTCTTCTCTGCGTCACAACGTGACAGATATGAAAAGTTTTTCTCTGCGTGTTTTTAATCTTTAAACATTACGGAGTTGTTTGTTTTCTATGTAATCTTTACTAGGCCATATTCTCTGGTGAATTTGTGTACGTCAAACAAGTTGGCGTGACTTAAACGCAATTAATTGCTGCCCACTCTTTAAAACTAAAAAATAAAATTTGCATTAAATTTAAAATAATTCGATATGCGAGTCATAATTATTGTATTTTTTTACTTCTAAAGCAAATACACGAAAAAATTATTCTAATTAAAATAACAAGTATATTTTTTTTAATCCTCTACAATTTTAACCGTAAAAATCTTTTGAAATATTTTTTATATTGCCTATTATGACATGAATATGAAAGTTATAATTAAGGGATATTTGAGGATAGTTAAATCTATTAAATAGCTACAGTTTTAATCCACTTTCGGTTTTTAAACGTTAAAAAAATCTCTCTCTTATAGTAATCTTCGAAAAACGAAAAATGCATTACGGTGTATTAAAACATTTCTCTCTATGCGAAAGTTTTGGAAATAATTTCTTATTCCAAACGTTTTAATTTAATTTAATCCACGTTAAGCATTTAAAATATAACATTTTAAATGCTTAACGTTAGCGTAAGCATATATGAAGCAGGCTAATAATCGCCGTGTTATTTATTAATCGGGAATAAAGAAATATTTTTATAGCAATGGAATAGCATATCCAGATATTATTTAATAAATAAAACTGCTGATCGGATCAGAAAAACTGCAGACGAATCGATAAAACTAGTCGATAGCAGAAAAACTAGCAAATATGGCCGTTTAATCATTCCGGGATGGGTTCGGAGGGTAAACTTGTTGAACTCATCTTCCGGATGGTCGGAATCGAAATCGGATGCAAGACGCGAGCCACTAAATAATTCCCAGATGAGGGAACAAAACGACAAAACGAAGCAAGGAATGGGGAGGAGTAGGAGACTGGCGCCGATCTCCCGCTGTGCAGGTGTCGGTAACCTCCTGCTTGACACACTGTTTAATCACCAGATCTAATGATAACGGGTGCTGGTCACGTGGTCAGAGCAAGACCCCGCGGCCGGACTAATATATATATCTATATCTGATGGAAATATCTGGGAGGAATTTCTGCTTTACAGTCGGTGGAAAATTACCTCTTATCAGAACCATCTTGTCTGTGGTGCGTGCAGGTGTCTCTCGCGGTTGGACCTGCCGGCGACATTGAAATGTCCGTCTTTCGTACGCTCCAATTAGTAACTTTGCTCGAGAATTTATAACTCGCAACAAATATTGCGTCTTCTAAGGCCGCTACGTTTTCAACGAAGACGAGATCCGACAGTCTCCTAACCCAAATGAATAAGTAAAAAGTTATAAAAGAAGCGAGTCCGCGCGTATTTTTTCTACAGAATATCTTCTTTGATGGATGTTGACTGTGAACTGACATTACGAGTCGATTCCCGTAAGTCGCCGACGTAGTATAGTAGGTTGTGACGTGGTAACGGAGAAGAGCGGCTAAAATCGGCACGTGAATGCCGATTACGTCACACGAGATAGCGTCACCGATCGATAACTAAGCAAGAGTTAGTTCCGTTTTCGTCAGTCGAGACACGCGGGATTCTCTCAACCTTGACGGTCTTCGTAAATCGTACAGGCAACTGGTTTCGAGCGTTCCTCTGCACACGCAAAGAGAACGCTACCTCCACCAATGCAGTCGGCATTAGCGGATTAAAGGTCGTCCTAATCTTTGTAGACGAGCATTTAAACAAGCGTTTTTGTTTGACATAAATCACTAGATGCTTAGGCCGCGGGCTAGGCATTTGTCGTCGAAGTAATGAACGGTTCGAAACAGAACAAGTTAATTGAACATTGTTCGTATCGAAGATCGTATCAGAAAAATTTCTTTAAAAAATATATTGACATTTTCCCCCTGTAATTCTAATTGTTTATTTAATTATGGACATTTTTACGATTATTAACAAATGTTACGACCGAATACAAAGAGAATATAAAGTCTATTATTAAAATAAACTAACTAGATTTTCTTTCTCTTTGTTTAACTCTTAACATTCGACTCAATCGTAACTCGATGTAAATAATTACTATTTTTATTTATGCCGTATAGAAATGATAAGATACTTTAGGCAAGTAATTAGAAATAAGATTCATGGCGTAAAAGCATCTAAACCGTTTGCATTTCGAAAACCGCAATTTGTACAGTATAATGCGACGGTTCCTAAATTACAAGGCGCAAGACTCGAGTCCTGAGGGAATCGGATCATAAAATAGTTTTAATTATACATGATTCGCCAATTTCTCAATACTTGCTTTTCGTACAACTTTAAATATTGCAAATAAATCGACTACTTCTTTCAAAATGGCTACATTTAAATACGGACTGATGAAAAATAAGGTACCATTCCGTTGAGCGGCGAGTAGACTGTTTTAATTTATTTTTTTAAATCTTCCGTGAATAAATTAATGCGAAAAATTTAGAACGCATTACTTCGGAACATTTTTATTACTTTTCATTTACAGAAATGTCACAATATGCATTTACAGGTCAACATAACCATATTTAGACACGGCGAATACAATCGAATTACGTTTTATAATTTTAGATTACTCATACTGCAAATTATGAGTAGGGCCTAATATAAATTCACAAAATTTAGATTAACTATTCCAGTATGATAATATGCGATAATATAACACATTATCTACGTAGACTGCATTATAAACGTATGATATTCGGTAATATAAACTAGGTTATTTCAAACTCTCGTGGCTCGAAATTCAATTATAATTTAATAAAACAAAACTTCGTAGGTCAAATTTATCGTTTCCCCTTTGACATATGTAGAAAATTTTAAATAATAAATAATCATTATTTATTTTCTTTAAATTTAAAGCAGACACATTATTCTACTACGATTTATTTGTTGATTAGAAAAGTAACATTAGAAGATAAATACTGTTAGGACATAGTAAGTAGAATACTAATGAATATTTCTAACAAAAAGTTAATGCTTAAGGTTTCTTTAATAGACACACACTGCCTTTTTTAAATTTCATTACTCTCAGTTAAAAGCACAAAATCAGTCTTCGATTGGGTTTCGAAAAAAAAATAAAATAGAATAGAATAAAAGCTAGGAAGGGGGAAAAATTGCATCTGGCCAACTTCCAAAAGAGCTAATAGTTGCTTTTATATGAAAAAGAAACCGCACGAAAATTAACGTCATCATGTCAATCGGCTGTTTTTGTTCAGCCGAGCAAACCAACACTGGAAGTGGGAAAGGAGAAAGAAAAGGCTGCGCTTATTTTGTTCCGACATTTAGTTCGCTAATCTTTGGATTAAACTACCGTCCTGATATATTGTGAGTATCAGGCCACCCTTCAAATGATTAAGAGCGCAAACTCGTCCTCTCTATCAGTCTAAAATTATATCCTCGGTTGTCTTTAATCAAGTTTTTATGTCGTCCCTTTCCTCTTTAATTATTTATCACAAACCATCGTTTTATACTTTCCGTCTTAAGGTCCCTTATTTATGAAATGAAAACATAAAATTCACCCACGTTAATGACAAATGTTCTCGGTGTTCCGAGACATTAAATCGAATACTTAAACCAAAGCAAAAATTAATACGGGGCAGATTTATGACGAGGGGATGGAATATACAAAGCAGTATGAGTCATACTATCGACGGATCCCTATGGACAATAAAAGTTGATGAAAGGACATCGTGTCGAAGAATGAAAATCGTTAAAAAATTTCAATTTAAAATCATTTTTATCGAGCTAAACAATTGTCCGCAACTCTCTCGTTGTATCTAAATTAAAATAGTTAAATTAGCTAAATATTTGGGTTAACTTCTCAGTTTGTAAACTTGTTCGATACGGATTCCCGACATTTTAATTTACCATCTCGTATCCATTGATTGATGATAATTTCTAAAGCGTAAATCTCGAAATATTATTAGTGACAATTCCAACATCAACTAAATATGTTTATTGTACAGCGGGAATAACAACAAGTTTCGCTTTAACGAATTCTCTACTTTGCATATATTTACATATTGGCAGCAAAGAAAACGAGTCAATGCGACGCGATTCTCTCCTAAAATCGCAAAAATGGGAAGTTGTATATTATTTTATCAAAACCAAACCATCTGATAATGAGAATTTTTCGCATTAACAGCTTCATCAATATCGTAATGGGCACTAGTAACTCCGACTTAAAAATAAAAATTGACGAGGAGTAATGGATAAAATGCATTTCACATTTCATTATTATATCTGATTCGATGTTTGAAAAATAAATTCTTGTCTGCCATCGATCTTTGACACTGTCCAGTTTAATATAGTTTAAACATTTTCCGATCAATTTCCCATTTATTGTAGTTAGAAGGAAAACTTCTATTAAAATATTTCAAAAAAATTTAAGCAGAATATTTTAAAACTTTAATATTAAAGATTATTTTCAATTTTTTTTTTTACAAATATTATAGTAAAACTTCTACTTTATGATAAAAAGAAAATATTAATTCTTTTATTACTTAAAACTGTTTAAAAAGTTTAAAAACGCTCAAACATTTACGATTTTATCAATTTTAAATTCTGTAGTTTAAAATGGAAAATTAAAAACGATTTTATTCGGAAAAAAATTGATAAGCTCGATATGGCGTATTAATTTTCAACATTATATCCTAGGATAAGATACTTTAATTGGATTTGAAATTATCATAACAAGATCGCAATTAAACGAGTGAAATTACATCGGACCAGTTTTACTCCCTACAGATAAAGAAAGCCGTGTTACAAAAATAAATAAATAAAAATAATTCAACTCTTTTACAATTTGTAATTACATATTCACCCACTGATGCACTTCCTTCCTTATAGGAATTCACGTCATCTGCCGGTATATCCTGTTTCCTTTACAGCAGGCCAATATGCCCTAGCATATACAACATACAGGAAACTATCTATAGACCTATACGCTAGCATATCGAACGGCAGAAAAAAAGAAGGAAAAGAGCTGTTCCCTTTTACGAGAAGCAGATAAGATACACTATTTAATGATTTGTTGTCGAAAAGCGAATGATTTATATTTAAGGATATAAAATTTAAAAACACATACGTTTCTTGTATTATCAATAAACGGTCTCTAAAATATAAATAGGTTATGAAAATATTTTAAATCGGTTCTTCCTTTAAGATCTAATAGAATTTTTCTCGTGACGAAAACCAGTTAAATGGAACCATCTGACCTAAATATTACAGAACGTAATGGAAATGTGTCGATGTTCATATTTCACACATATTTCGTAACTGGCCATTGTACATAGTGCGGCGATTAATCATACAGTCAGGATAAACAATACATAAATTAATGTTAGGGTGTAAACGCCAGCCTCCAGGAGTGAGATAAGCTGGTGTTGTTGACAGAATCCAGTCAATGGAGTTTTAGATAACGTTTAGACACACAAGGGGTATGTCATGTGCGCGTGTAAAAAACCCGATAACTAAAGCATACAGAGGGATGGATGTGATATCTGTTTATACAATAGGTCCTAACAATATAGAAAGACACAATGTTAAGTTTGAGTGATGCGTTTTCACGTACTCGTACAGATTTTCAAAAAAAAAATTTTTTCTGCTGGTGTCGTCCCCATGATTAGGACCATCGCCGAACCGAAATTATATTGAAAAATGTCATCTTTACTGTCATCGATCAATTTTAGACTAAGAATAATGTATTTTGCTTAGTGTTATTGCAAACTTATTTTGGATAAATGATTTTCCAAGCTTTTATATAAATCTTATTTAAATATGTGGCACTTTAACAGACGAAAATCTAAACGATATTTCTTAATATTTTTATAACGTCAAAAGAATTAAAGATAAATTACGATTAAATTTTATATCTCATCGTCGTTTTTAAAACGTAATCTGACTGGAAGAGAACACATATTGCTATCCTATAAAAGATTAAACGAAGCTAAGAAGAATGTTTTAGAATTCATTTTAAATAGTGGAGGAATAAAAAGCGAAACTTTGCAGCTCGTGTAAGTTCCTAGAGACGCATATAATTTCGAGGCGAGATCGTGTGTCTCATCTGTCAAAAGCGAGTATCACAACGTAACGGGAGCTGCATTGATATAAAAAAACGTCGATTTGTCTCAGAGGCCGTCAAAATTGCGGACATCTCGGATGACGTACAATGTTTTAGTAGAGTGGCCGGATAGAATGGCAGTGACTGCAGTAATTAGAGGCAGTTATGATGAGTCTGCATTTACTAAACGCAGCTTGCACGTGCACACACAATCACTCACAATGACTTTGTCCAAAAGTACTTACATATATTAAAGAATTTATTCTAATATCTTACTCCAAAACTAAATGTTATCAAAGAACATTTACACTCCAACTTAATTCTACTCGCATTATAAGCGTCCTGTGCCATTCATTGGGAACTTTCTTTCTACTTAATTTCAAAACATCCGACTTAATCTTAGTTTGTTAACGGTTACATAGATTTATACCGGATTCTATCAGAGAAAAACGGCCTTTAAAAAATTACACCGAGACTCAATATTGCTCTTTATGGTTCGAGGCAATAAATAAGTCACTTTTGATAAATTATAATTTAACAATAATCGAAGAAGTTGAATATTTATAATACTATTGATTAATAATTTATACCGCTTACGATTTAAAATTATATTCAGTTTAAACAGAAAGGAATATTACGAAATTTTCGTTCAGTTCAGGAAACGCTAAATAAGTTATATCCGAGAAGGAATATAGAATATTAGTATTATCTCTGAGATGCAGATTCATTAAAGATGTAATAACCATCTCTTAAGCGCTCGTTGATAATGTTCCCTAATTTATTAATTCAGTCTTAAATTTCCGTATCAAATCAAAAGCAACAGTTAGTTTTAATTGACAGGGATTTTAATTGTTCGTCTGAGTAGCTCGTAAACAAGAAAAGCTTGCTCTCCCTATACTTAATACTATGTAAAGTATGTAGGAAAAAAAGTAATTGCAGCATACATCCTCTCTTAGTGTTGATAGAGAAGTGTAACTGGAAAATGAGTGCAGAAGGGAAATTAGGCTATAAAGAAAAAGAAAAGTTTAAAAAAACAGGCAAGCAAAGCTCTCCGTGCTTTGGGGCAACAAGTCAGTCTTAATTAAATTTTTAATAAGAATTCTTCGATGACGGAGTAGGCATACAGGTAGAATAACTTTCGTCAGTTAAATCCTTATCGCTGTTAATTCTGTCCAGCTTTTTTTAATATGGCCTAAAAAAAGCGAGAGAAATTAATCTGAAGCACACTTTTACGTCGTCATTAGCAGATTCATCTTAAATCTTCTCACTAAACCTCCAATATTCGGTGATTCAAGACTGTTTGTTTTGTGAAATGATTTATTGCACAGCTTGTATGACAGCGAATGATTGCACAGCACCGTTTCATCGTTCAACCAGATAGAAAAAGCCATCGGGATGCATACTTAAAGCGTCATTCAGTAAAGTATAGCGCAGTGTCGAGGCTTAATAGTCGTCGGAGAGGGGTGATGAGATATGGTGTCAAGACGCACATTTTGGAGATTAGAAAGTAGAAATATCATTCTTTTCCTGTCGTCTGTTAAAATTTGCGTTTACAACTATACAAAAACCCCCGACTTCTTTTGATGCCGACTAACTTAGACAATTATCATCTCGGTTCCCAATTGAGTCGGCTGAATTACAAAGGAACCGAGTCGCTTTTACTCATCAACTCTTCAACATCAAAGTAGGCGGTGCGAAACCATGGCATTCCGCATTAGTCCAGATACATCATAATTACGGGAGGTGCCATATATTGCGTACCTCCTAACAAACGAACAGTAACGATATTAGCAATACAGCCGGCGTCGCTCTAGAGACGGCCGACTATAAAAAAATCACCTTCATTAGACAAGGATCAAGTGTAAATTAACCCAAGTTTCGTGATTAATGCAACGCCGGCGGTCAGATTATCTCGTCGCTAAGGACAAACAGCGTAATGAATGCCCGAATTGGTCGACACAACATTATCCATTAACGTGGTCGTCTTTAAAGGATGGCTATCAGCTTGTCTTACGAGATTGACTAAACTATATGCAGCACTTGTCCGGTTTGTTGTGGTTTATTCATGATCACGCCTAAGATGTCGTTAATAGCCATAATGAGATTAGCATTTAGAAGGAAGGTATCATTGCCGCTTTGATCCAATTTACAACTACCGTATAGCGAACGAGATGCTAATGGACGATTGCAATTTGAATTTCTCACTTGTATGAAAAATAGCCGTATAAATAGTTAAGTAGACAGTCGATTGCACTGCGAGCTGTGACCGATTGAGGAGACACTAAATGACTATCGGTGTAGAGAGGAAAAGCGAAATTGGAAAGAGTTGCATTAATCATGGATCACTGCTTACTGGGATGTCATCTAAGGAGAAATAGGTTATTTGGCGAAAGAGATAACACCTATGATTATTTTACTAAAAAGCTTTTCACAATAGCTAGTTTTACGAGAAAATAAAGGTAGAGTTAACTCGTCCTCAACAACGATAAATGTCAAAGGTTCTAAATAGTTAAACCTAGATCTTTTATGCGGATACAGATCGTTTCAGTTAACAATAACACTCGTATAGAATACACTCTCATCTCGTTTTAAATTATAGAGCCTAAAAGATTTCTCAATCACTTTCTTTGACTGGACCAAACTGAGACTCTATCGTGTTTCGTGTTAAGTTTAAAAAATTAAGCCAAGCTGTAAAATAATACGGCAGACATTATTAAACAAAATAAACTTCGGTTCACGAACTAGTTAATATTTAATGAAAATTTATTGTTTCAATGAAGGAAGTAGTGTATGGATGTCGGGTCGAAGTACGGTGCTCACGTTTAAAATATTTGATACAAAAAAAATTAGACTGCTGATCAATAAATAGGCAATTTTCCGTACAAAAGTTTTAACCTTAAGAGCGATAAAATTATTCCCTAGGAACATCCTAAGAGAAAGTAGAGTTGGTGTCCAATACAGCTACTAATTAATGAAAATTGACCTGACTCACACGAGAACTGAGCAATCAATGGGGTGAGAGAGGTTTGCATGTCCGTCTACAATCATCAACTTTCTGAATTCTAATGAACTTGATTCCGATCGCGTGAAACTTCCGTTGATTACGTCACAACGCTTTCTCCAACTAGTCATGTGACTTAGGGGTGTGTATCCTCGCGAGGAACCGATTCCCTAAAGAAAGTTAAAACTCGTACAAATAAAGTTTCACCTTTAATAACTTTTGAAATAAACAAGTTTCTAATAACCAAGATTAATAGCTTATGCAACTGTACCAGAATAGAAATGAGATTAAACCATTTAATGCTGAAAACTTAACAAAATTCGTTATTAAATTCTCGACGTAGGAAATTGTGATTTTAGTCTAGACGACAACCGCAATTAATCCACTTTTCGAAGCAGCTAGCACAATTTATTTATTATTAAAAACGCAAACTGGTTCTCTCTCCTTATCATTTATAGACGAAACTTTTGTACTAACTTATTAATATAGAAGTATCTTACTAATAAGTTATATTCTGAGATGCATTTTCTAGCTCTTTTGTGGTATCAACTAACCTCTGTCTCACTTCTGGTCTGGGCGGTTGAATTTCGTGTGCTACTTATTGGCAAAACTGATCATCTACCTGCCGATATATGTCCCAAAATAAATTAAGGTATTTTAGGATACCGGCAAAAGCAATCATTAACGATACTTCGGAGATAGAACGGGCAAAGAGAAAACGGTGATGATAATAAAGAAGCGTGTGAGAAAATAGCATATGCATTGTCCCGCCCAGTCGCAAGCAGAACAGAGATGAAAGTTCATACGAATTAAACAGCGATCGAGCTAAGGGATGCAGTGTCGAGTCGCGTGATGTCTGTTTTAGTCATTAATGGGATTCTGGTAGCCGCTGAAATGAAGATTTTCTCTTCAAAGATGGTAATGACAACTGCAACACAATCGTCGGACCAAACAAACTTTCTAGATAATTTCGTCGACTATGCTAATTAAACTAGAAATTCAGAAATGGGCAGGTGGTAATTGTAGATGAATTATCCAGCGGTTTGCCACTCGAGCTTCGAAGTAAAAATGATCCTTAATGTTCTGGGAAATTGGTAGATTGTGGTAGCCCTATACTGTTTTAATACATTTCGCATGAGAGAATATGACAATT
This sequence comes from Centruroides sculpturatus, assembly GCF_000671375.1. Classification (NCBI taxonomy): domain Eukaryota; kingdom Metazoa; phylum Arthropoda; class Arachnida; order Scorpiones; family Buthidae; genus Centruroides; species Centruroides sculpturatus. Next base: position 786,427 of record NW_019384393.1, on the reverse strand, counting down.
TAAAATATTTGAATTTATCAATCTGATACGATTTGCTTCTCTTTAATCTAAGGAGATTAACAAAGAGTTCACGTTAATTTTATTTCCACATATTAAAGGAAACGATAGGCGGGAGACTTGAATTCGAGAACGATTAATGCACTAGAATAACATTAATTTTAATAGAAAAACTTGTTTAGCATTTAATAGTCGAAGTGTACATCGTAAGCCACTTATAAAGCTTCTATTTAAGGCTACTATTGTCTATATCAAAAGGTTAAATTAAAACAAGGAAAAGTTCTAATGACACCCATAACAACCATTTTAAAAGCGACGGCGTAACTAAAAACAAAATATCTTTTAAACAGAAAAACATTGTGCATTTAAAAGTAAATGAATAATGAATACTAAACACGCACTCGACCAAATTAAATAAAATATAATTTTCATCGTTAATTTTTGTTAAAAATTCGTTCACAGATATCTAATTTTTAAATTTTTGTTAATTCTTTAACAAAAAAAAATCCCTCGCAGATATAAAATTTGTATACGATAAAAAACAACATTTATGAGAAGAAAATGAAACAAATAGGAGGATTCCGTTCCCAGCACTGAGAAGCGTCGAGCAGGTGTTCCGTACGCCACACATTTATTGTTGCGTGCCTATTAATTCAGAAGGGAAGAAACAAAAATGTCTATCTCGGTGTTTCTGCTTTCTCTATTGACACTTATTCCACCAGCTAGAAAACGACATGGTAATTTATGCAGTACCATAGCCATGGCGTGCTTCATGATCCCTCAAATGGTGCAGACAAAGAGTTTATGACTCTCAGAAAGTACTAAAACATACCCATTAAAACGCTGGAATATTTAGCATGTTCAACCACATATTCTAATTACAAATACGAACATAAACTTGTACGGGGTTATTTCCACTGTAATAAATGCGTGTTAGGATGACAACTTTTTATACCGACCGATAAAAGCTATTTAAATATTAGTGTAAATGTGGAATTAATATGTTGTTTTTATTTTTTCACTTTGTTTATAAAATATAACTAAGGTTTTATAGTAGCTATTTATGAGGAATGTAAAATATACAGATAAAGTTCAAATTGGTTATGCACATAACTTATCTATTGTGCCACGCATAATATACATAATTTTGAAACCTTTAGTATTTTTAAATAATGAAATTTGTGAATTTTAAATTATATCGAATAACTCTATTAGGGTATAAAAAAACTAATTCTTATGTAAACAAATCTATAAAATCAGTAATAATGTGAATCATTTTATAATAAATCCAATTTTAAAATTTTTAATAAAAGAATTAACTTTAAAATATCCTATCAAATAATAAATAATAGATGAATAGAATCAATAAGAGAATCAGCAATCGGAACAACCGATTTTCTATAAAAGAATAAAAATTGATACTTGCAGTACATGGATAAAAACCAAATAAAAGATATATGATAATCTAAATCAAATCTTGAAAAGAGATCAATAGAGATTTAACCGGAATGCTTTTTTGTTGGAATTACTTTGAAACTCATTTGCTATAGCTGATAATTATTACTTTTTGTGGAACAATTTGCAAACGTGTGAAAATGAATTACATGAACAATGCTAGTGATAATTCTGGCAATAATCCAGATATTGTTTCCAACATACCAGAATAATACCGTACTTATAACGAGCAAATGATGTTCGGAAGTTATTACGGTTGCTTAATGTTTCATAAAAATTAAGAAAGTAAAAATGTACTCGTATCAAAAACTATATTTTTTTAATGCGGAAAACGATGAAATTTATTAACAGTTATTCAAAGAAGTAATAAGATATGGGGTAATGACTTTATGAATTCTTAAACGCAATGTTTAAAATACGAAGAGGAATTATATTAAATATATAGCACATATTTGTTACGTTTTCGAATAAATACCGTATTTTAGCGAGAATAATTTAATGTTTAGAATAAAAGTAATGAGGTCCTCAAAGTATCCATTCTTCTATTGTGAAACACATAACGGGATTCACTTTCTAAACGTTTAACAACCATGCAAACAATATGCAAATTAAATTAATTATATTATTTCCGGCTGTGATTCAATTCTAGCCAAAAAATGGTCTACATTTAAAGTCAAGTTAAATATTAAAAACTTACTTTGTTCAAATTTAAATTCATGAAAGATATCTATCACGCTATTCACCTACGAATTGTATCAGAAAGCAAACAATTATGAAATTACTACTTATCGCTAAAGTTGTAATGAGGACTCGACTCGAACTGAAATTCTCTTATTAAATTTATAAAACAATCTTTTGGCATTATTTTTAAAAATACATCCGCACACGCTGAGCAATGTTTGGAAGAATCTTCAACAATTGGTAACTATCTCGGAAAGTTCTCCCAGAGAGATTGAGAAAATATGTTTTCTATTTTCACCCATCTTACATAGAGCCTAATCATAAGAGGAGGGATGTTGGAACATCGAAACGATTTATTCTTGCAATTATCATTAAGAACGGAAACTGCTATTTGCTATCTGATTCCGATTTCTGCCGAGTCCAAATGTTGTGGGGGGCGAAAATATTTTCCCCCCAGAAGATGAGAGAAAAAGTGCGAGGTGAGGAATTATCGGAAAGACTTTGAGCGAATCGTTGTGTACACCTGTAGAAGAAAGTAGCAACGAAACAGATTTAGAAAATGATGGTCAACAGATGTCACAGTAAGTGGTGCAGCCTAATTACAACGGTTACTATCCAAGGAAAAGATTAAAGAGAAGAACAAGAGAGAAGGAGAGAAAATGAAATAAAAAAAAAAGCCAATAATGACGCGTTCTTCTATGAGAATTGAAAACGTGAAGGAGATACTGTACCTGCGATGTCGTTAGAACGATAGCGTTGTGTATGTCATCAACTTCATATTAATCTGATTGCTAGTTCTCCACTTTTTCAAGCTTTTCTTTTCTTTTTTTTTTAAAGGTTTCTTCCTACATGGATATAGTTTAACTACTAAAGACTTTCTATATGAAAAATAAAATGCATATGTGGACTACAATACTTACGAATCCATAAATTTTACTCATCAAATATAATTTTTACAAACAATATGTTTAATCTAAAGATATGAAAGAGTGTTTTTAACAATTTCGGTTGACCGAAAAAATATTGAACGAGTAGAAACCATTAATAAATTGAAAAAAATTACGTCTAACACCAGTTAAAGTTAAAGAAAAAAGACATTCACACAAAAGAAGTATTAACTGTAACTAATTAGCCATTAAAATATAATTTTGTATAATACTATTACGTAATTTTGATCCAACTAGTTAATCTATTAATTAAATTGTCCTTTAACGCGTGTAAAAAAATTAATTAATTATCAAGTCTGCCTAGAAATAAAGTTTTTTTTCCTATCACCTGGGTAAGAATGGTCATTAATCACAAGAACGATTAGTTAGTTTAATTCTCGATTTATTTAGATAAGACGAACGTTTGGTATTCTCATTTATTTCCTTTATCTACATAAAACTAAAATACAACAATAAAATCCAAAGTACCGATGCATAAATATATATATATATATATATATTCCTGTATTATTAAATATTCAGAGTAATTTCAGCAACTAACAGACTATAAATTTAAAACGAATTACGTACAACTTTACGGAATAACATATATAAATATACAAATGTATGTTACAGAGGGAAAGACTTATCTACTTTCATAAATTAATATAGCAAAATTATTTTGTTATATCATAAAATTTTTTATAATATAACAAAATAAAATATTTTTGCTTTTATATACACTTAGAGGTCACTTGATATACAAATATATATTATTTAAATGAAAAGTGCAAGAAAATATATTTAAATATATTTAAAATTGAAATTTTGAATCTTAGATAAAAAAAAAAATATAATAAACTACAGATAATAAAAAAGAGAACAATCATGAAGTAAAAAAAAAAAACAACAACAACTTTCCTTAAAACAACAGTCAATTACTATTAACTAAATACTTTTTATACCTTATAATGATAGATACTTGGCCGCTGTCATATACTCTATTATTTACAACCTCTCAATTTCTCAATATACAATTAAATACTTATAATAATATATGACGGAATACTAAAAACATGCAATTATTTTAAATATTCCATAAAATAACTTTCATTTTCTGTATGTATATACAAAATTAATTCAAATAAAATTTTAAAATCTTTCAATAATTTAGTCTTTTCGAGAATAACAATAATAAGTGACGTCCTTGCTTATATATGATAAATATAATAAATCATATAACAATTTAGATGAGGAACATTAAATGCTTGATCAAAGAGAATTAACACGATTAAATGTAACGATCCTTACTGTAAATGCTGATGTGTACACAAATATTGATGCCAAAACATTAAAGAATAAAATTCTTTAAATAATAATTCTTCTTCCCACTGGAATCCATCAAGATAACGTCATAAACGATTTATTTTCTCCAATCGAATAATAATGGAGCTTTTTTGTAATTAAAAATTTCGAAATTTTTATTATTTTCGAAATATCATATTCGATCGTTACTACTTTTTCAGCAGACTAATCATAATTTCTTGATTCAAAAGGGGAGTATGGGAGCCATAACTGATAAATGTAGGTTCTCTCTTATTAAAGTTTGTCAAGAAATATAAATGTGCATTATTAATAATTTGTTATTACATTATTAATGATATTGATTTGATGACATAAGAAAGAATAATCGTATATAACTTTTTCTAAAGATTTTACATTCAAAAATCTAATAACAAAAAATGTTATTTTTATTACAATATGATTTCAAATATTAGAATCATGTAGAAGGATTATCCAGATCACTATTTTTCAGATGAACTTATTTTCTTAATAACTTCTGGCTACTCACAACTTTATCATAAAACTTACCTCAACATAAGTCACAACTTTGCTTTATAATTAGCATGGCTTAAATATTTAATCTCAACCTTTCTTGACCAGTGGGAATTCATGAGTGAAAATATTCTTTCTATAGAAGCTGTAATTTCTGGTAAATAAAGGACTAATGCTATCAAATTATTAAAATCTTGGAATCAAAACTCCTTTTTTGCATTTAACTAAATGCTTTGACTCATCGGTCAACTACATCAATTTTTTCTTCATTCCATTATTCCAAGTGTTTGGTTATTATTAACTTTATTAGCATCCATTAATTCAATAAAAATAGATGGAATTCAATTATTCATGTAATATTTCTTAAATTCACAAGCTATTCTGTACTTCTTGCATCCTGGCATCTTCCTCAGCAATATCCATTCAAATTTATGACTCTTATCAAAGCAGAATAAACATTTTATAACAATACTTATTACAATAAAATTCCAAAATTTAGTATGCAAAAGTTAAAATAAAATTTTATCTTTATAGCTAAGATAAAAACATTAGATGAAAATATTAATATAAATTTTTAATAACTATAAATTTTTGAAACTTAAAATATCAAATCCACATTTCAAGAAAATGCTCATATAGGCTATATTATATTCTACTGTGTGAGTTTTATAAACTATATAAAAAACTCACAGCAGAAAAAATATGTAAGAATTGTCTTTATATCCTTAATTGTTGTAACTCCAAAATATAAGCACAGAGTCATAAATAATCTCAGGTACAATTATAAACTAAACAACGATGATTTCAAATATAAGACAATATAATCTGTAGCTAAGTTCATTCAATAAAAATCCCTACACATTTTTGGGTAAAAAGATCCTTCTTCTAAACAGATATAAAATAAAACAAATTTTAGATGAAACAGATACAAAACTTAATTTAAAAACTTTTCATAGAACTAAATAAGTTAAAAAATTCAATATAAAATATATCATGGACAAAATGGACAACNGTGTCACCAGGTTATTTCATTTTATATATTAATATTTTCTTATTATAAGTTGTTACATTATTAAAAATTTAAAGTACAAAACTCTTTAAAATAATCTTACGCTTAATAGAAAATAATAAACAATTATTATAAAACAGTCTGTGCATAAATATTACTAGAGAAAAAGCAACAACAAGTCACAATTGATCACTTCTATCTATCACTATAATTTATTTAAGAATTGTGTGCTGCGTAGCTTAGATATCCAATCTAAATAAATTTATTATAAGTGTACTGTACAGTACATAAATCACTATTCTTTAATAATTATCGTACACAAAATATCTGTTCATCATTTATGTTTCAACGAGGGGAAAAACATCGCTATTGACGATGAAAGATAAGTAAGTTGAATTTCGTCAACTCTATTCACATTATACACTTTCAGGTAAGGGGGTGTCTAGGATACACAGTAATTACAGCAATGTAAAGTCGACAGGCAGGTATGAAGTGGTAGTAATTTTCTTTGTCTCACAGTCATCCGGTGTGATTTGAGAATCGCCAGTTCTGGGAAGTTTTTCTCTCTCTCCTAGTTTATAATTGCTAGTTTTAGCGTTGGACTAGTCACGTCCGGCAATGTTGGGTGAGGATCATTCACTCACATACAAACCTGCGGACGAAATAGGGAGAGGAACGGAACCAAGAAAAAAAAAAAGGCGTTCATTACTTCTCGATGTTGACTTAATTACAGGTTACATGGTACTAGACCCCTAGCACAGTTCGCTTAATTACTGTCTGTTAGGCAAGGTGAACGGAGAGGATACGAGGGGTGGCCACGATTTCGTCCCGGTCAGAACTACGCAATAAATAACAATTAAAACTTATCTGTATTTTTTGAAAACATGCAATTGGATCGCACATTTTCTCTTCGGTGTGTGTGTGTTGTGTATGTGTGTCGGTTGGATATATTATTTCACTAATGACTGGTTAGTCCGTCAGAGCAGGATGTGCAGTCAGCGGATAAAATTACATGCCACCTTGTTTGCGAAGACGAAACTGGTTTAATTGTTAGTTTTGTGCCTGCTCATTTACTGCGAATATATAGCGGAAAATGGAGACCGGAACTATATTTGTTTTTCTCACATCTACAGCAATTCAATAAAAAATATTAAACCACCGATTGATTTGTTAATTTGAAAAATCTGTTGACTCTAACCTGCGAATACGTATCTAACGAAACCGATGTGGTCAACCATGAAATAGAGCTAGAGATGTACCAAACATTTATCTATTACAGGTGTGTGATATTTGGCGTGACTGTCGGATCGGCTCCACCCTGTCCACCAGTCACACCTCACGGCAGTTAACGATCATTAGCTGTTACGGAGCTATGACTCATAGTGGATAAAGTGACACGTGCTATAAACACATAGCATCGGACCCATCATCAATCGAATTTCGTTCTTAGAAAAAGTTTCATTTTCCAAAACGTTGATGACGATTTCATACACAAAACGAACAACGAAATACTGTCTAAATTCAACAGTAACAATAATTATGTTTTCATTAAATTGAAAAAGAAACCGGTCAACATTAAACCCCGAATTTTAATTATTAAATTTTTAAACCATTCTGGATATTGCTTTAATTAGAAAATATCTATGTTTAAATATCTGCAGATTATCCAAACGGCGAATTAATTTTGATTAATCAACAGAATATATAATAAAGTAAATAAAGCATAATATTTGACTACTATTAGTCTTAGTACTTGTTCGGAAATAATTATAGGCATATGCTATTCTGAAGGTCTGTAATTTATAAGATTAACCAGTTAGTTAGTGATTATTCAAAACAGACAAGAATAATTTGTTTTTCGATTTCGTTTACCGAAAATTAGACATTACGAACGTTCAATTAAAACTTTGTATTTCATGCTACCAATTTACAAATTGCGTTATGATTAAATTTTAAAATAAGGTATATTTTGAATAAAATATACGGTATGATACACGTTTGGTATAATGATCCTGAGAGTTATTCAAAGGGAGTTTATATCAATCTCAAAAATGTTAAATTTCTTATAAATTAATTTTCAAAATGGTTGCAAGAATGATTAACCTGAGAGAAATCACTTTCAATAACAAATATTTTTCAATTTTTTTATACAGAAATTTAAGAGAGAAAAAACATCATAGAATTTTCAAGATTCGATAATTCAGGTGCTAAACAGTCTCGCCTTCTTTCAATGATGATTTTTTTCCCTTTGACGTTTTCCCAGAGGACAGTAGAAAAACAGAAATTATTCGAAAGTTCCTCTTTCACAAAGTACACAAAATTGTTCTTTGATTAGTTGTTTGCACAGTTAATGTGATACTTTGTGATACCTAAGAAAAAAAAGGCGTTGACACGGAGATCTGTTCTATTCCAACTGCATTAATATAGCTTATACACAATACATATTTTAAACATTTATTATTATTGCTACTCCAATAAAGAACTACTTATATTATTTTTTAACAATAAAAATTCATTATAACTGAAAAAACTATGATTTTAGCAAATAGAATAGAAATTAATTTAAAAATTAATGAGTAAAATTATTTTATACTTAATTATATTTATCCCTTAATGTGTTTTACAAATGGAACTTAGGGTTCTGTACTGTACCTTAAATACCGTTATATTTCTTGTTAATTTTAAAATATAGTTTCAATAAAGAAAACATAATTGCGCCTATTCGCTATATTTATTCAATTTTGCTAAAATTTTAATATCTATCAAGAAACAAAATGAATAGAATAAAAAATTAAGCTTCAGAACATAAATAAATCGTATGATTTATTTAAATCAAATTTTTAAATTAGCATTAATATTTTACGAACAATTATACTTCATTATATCTTGACTAAATTCAGAATCATTTTATTAATCTTACAGTACATATTTTTATATACAATTAATTAATTAGCATAAAAAATAAATCTGATTTTGTTATACACACCTTAAATCTTCCTTAAATTAATGTGTTAAAATATTAAGGCAAAAATGACTTGAGAAAACGGCTGATTTCAACGATTTGAATCTCAGCTTTTTCGGTTCAATTTATAACAAAAATATCAGAAATTCACATTCAGCATTATTTGTAATTTAGATAAATAAAATTATTATTTTTGCTTATTCATTATTATTTTCACATAAGACATCAGTTAAGATTATAAACAATTTATTAAAAATTTATCAACTTTAAGTGTTTACATATTACTTAATTACCAAACTTATTCAGTATTTCCGTTTAAACTAAAAATTCGAAATTTGATACAAACTGTAATTATTTGTACGCATTAATGCATAAATTAAGAAAATTTCACATTTTATACATGTAAGAATTCTCAAATTTTTCTCCCGTAAATGCTTAGGTTCGAGAACGATTCGTTAATCTTAGAATTTTAAGATTTCTAAGAGCTTAAAAACAGAGATAATCCAAATATCTCTAATAATTTTCGAGATTTCCAATAAGTTTTCGGAAATTACCAATGCTAAAATATCTTGAAAAAAATAACAGTTTTTACATTTAAATTACCTTGTAATAGCTAATATTTCATTTTCGAGCGACTGATCTTCAATCTACTTCAAAATTTCGGATAAACTGTGAGATTATCCAATAAAGTAGATGGTCTTAAATAACTTTTCGAATAATTTATTCTAAACTTATTTTTGGATTGAAAATTTATAATACATTAATTATGTATTAAAATTCACAATAAAAAACATGACTAGACTAGTTAAAAACATAAAAATGATTAATTTATTGTTAATATAGAAAAAAACTGATTAAACAAAATAAAATTTGCAAAAAATAATTGTGAAATTTACTGAAATAAAATTAATCTGAAATGTCATTTTGGAAAAATAATCTAATGAAGTCTCACCTAACCAGAGATCAAAAGTGCGATGACCTACACATAGTTTATTCAGAGATTTTATTTTTATCGTCAGTCGGATTAAATTTGCAAAAGTTATTAAGAAAGAAAAATTATATTAGTTATTAAAGCTTATGGCGATCAAGATTCCCACCTGTTGAATAATTTCTTTCGTTTAGTTTACATTAAAAAATGTAGTTCAATCAACAGGATGACTCAATAAATTCTCGAGAATGGAACATTACAGAGACTTAATTGTCAAATTTATTCGACTAATTAAATAATCGATAAGAATTTCTATCATTAACTGCACATTTTATTTATAAAAACGAGAATCGTAATGCTCTTAATACGATTAATTTTTCGATAAATTATTTGCATTCATAAAAGTATTACAACAAGATAAGAAAATATCTAAATGCTATTATCCAATCAAGGCAAGTTCCTTAAAGATAGCTTCTTTTCAATACAATAGTCATTAGAAGATTTAACATCATTTAATCACCTCAGAAAAAACCTTTCTAATCAATGTTACAGCGTTAGAGTAGAAATAAATTCCTTAACTAATTTGTACTCAGCACCCATCCGACCAGTCTACTTACAATTAAGGTGACATGTCAGTTACTATCACCTAAAGCAAGACTGAAAACTGAATTAGACAAGCAGTGACAATAATTACCTTTGCCCAATGGACCGTTAGTTTAAAATGAGTGCCACGTAGACCGATTACAAGGCAGGAGAGACGTTTATAAACTTGCCAACCCTTTGCCAGATCCTTAAATGAGAGATAAGTGCGACAGCTTTCTATCACCGATAGGTGAAAAGTGCCCCAGAGAAAAACATAAAATATCGCTTATTGTAAGTTAATTGTATTAAATATCTATACGTGAAATGACGTTAAATTTTATTTTAGTTCTCTTTAGGATACTTTTTTATGGAATTGTTCTTATTCACGCATTTTCCTTCTTACATACCTATCTGTAATGGCTTATAATAAAAATTGAGTTTTATCCAAAGATTATTTCTCAGTAAAAATGAGTTGATTAGTAATTTTTCTACTCACGAAACACTTTTTCCTCCGTATGAATAATAGATCATTTTTAAGCTTTTGCGCTACATTTGTCCATACGCGTGATCTATACGATTCTATAAAATAAAAGAAAATTTAATCTATACTTAAATTCAATCATTCTTTATAATCTAGTCATCGTTAATTAAATTTAAATTATCTTTTAAACTGAAAAGAATACTTAAGAAAATCATTTTTCTATTATTCTATTTTATAACATAAAATCACATATAAATACGACTCTAAAATTAAAGTTTGTAACAAAATATTTAAAAAGTATAATCACAATTTGACTAATAATAATAAGAATGCAATAACTCTAATGACTAAAACTAATGCATATGTGGATTACAACTTGATGCAGATTTTTTATTAGTTACAGCAACTTATGAATTTAAAAAATTTTTAAATTTACACTTGTAAAAAGTTTTGATTATATCAATACAATAGAAAACCTGGCAAAACAATAACTTATCATTAATGTAATATTACTAAACAACTATAAAAATAATTTACCGATGACAGATCTCTTCATCAGGTGCGCATTCATATTTTCATTATTATAAATCAAAAACTATCTAAATATTACTTTGTTGGATGATCTGGATATTTAGCAATAAAATGACTAATCACACTTAAAGAAGAAAACGATATAGCTGTATTTTAATTTTTAGTTTTAATTTTCGCATTATAAGCCATACAGATTTTTTGCAACAGTTCAAATTGCGTTTTAAAATTTCGTCATGTATCGACGAGCATCAACTACATAGATTCATAACAAGTTTCGTTTATATTAACTTGAAACTTAGAAATATAAATACCTAAGCAATGGACCTACATTTAGGACTTTCGACGATATCAATCGGTTGGATAGATAAGGCACTATATCACGCTGTCATAAAGAGTCCGAATTTGAATTCAATCTGGATCATGATGATTTTCCATGGGTGATATGGATGAAGATCTTGTTTTCTACTCACGCATACGCTGAACGACCACATTCGTAGTCAAGCATACCTGAAATATGCAACATTTAGACCATATTCAAATAACATATCAATGGCTATAAAATTGTATCAATATTTATTAAAATAACATTTAATTATTAGACAATGTAATTATATGATATTTAAATCATTTTATTTGATTTATATATTGTGCAATTAAAATTTTGTAAAATTTTAAAAATTATTAGGCCCTATAAACATATTTTTAACAGGCTAAGGATTATGAAAGTTTTCGTTAAATATAATCCACTATAAAAACACATTTAAATTAATAATAATAACAATAATAATAATTTGTTCATCCTAAACATTTAAAAACATCATTCATATTTGAAATTTAAAAAAATGAAACGTTTCACTTTTTACAAAAAATAATTTATTTTAAAAAATACACAGCAACCTTTTAACTTCAAATAATTTCTCCAAATTTCCAAATAAATTTCATACAGTTACATAAAAACTTTAAGAGCTTTCCTTAGTATTTTCAATCCTTATTCCTTTAGTGGAACACAATAAATTAATTTTCAGATGCAAATTATGATGGATCATAAACAATACTATAGCTGCTTTCATAAACTTTTATTTAACAATCCCATTTATTATTATTAATATTTTCGTTTAATTATTAATAACAAGTACACTATTATGTATAGCAAACCTATTTACAATACGTGGGAAAATTAACTACATTTAGTTTAGCGGAAATGTTTAAATACGTAGCGTGGGAGGATAACACGAGTACTTCCTAAGCTATCAGTCACACAACGGTGATTCTAACTAGATAAACAATCCGATAACGAATCTCATCTAAAAAGCTCTTTTAGGATAGATCATAGAATGTATCCAAAAACCCATTACGTCATTATTCGCAATAATACATTGGTCATCATTAAGAAAACTACAGTCGGAAAGTGACGGACTATGGATGATACTGATTCACAACGGATTAATAAATGAGTAAACCATAATCATAACCCGTAATTCGTAAAGGGAGTTGTAGGACGCGATCTCTATCAATATTTCATCTTTTTAGGTGAACCTTACGACATTTTTAACGTAAATTCATTATTAGCAGCAAACTGTTGACAGTAATGAGGCCTCTGAGACTAGTAAGTCTCATGCAGCAAAACATAAATACGTTTTAAGTACTCTTTTTTGGAAGGGGGAGAAAAATAACGAGCATTCGAAATCACGTGACGAAGATTTGAACGATTGACGCTCTTATTAAAAACTATCTTCGATGAGACGGAAAAATAATTCTCAGTGAGTTCTAATAATTTCTTAATTATTAAAGACTGAAAATTATAATGAGACCGAGAAAAATATGTCTATTTATACAGACATCCTGTTTCTTAATATAATTATCGTACAAGAATTAATAATTAATATAGAATTTAATTAATGGATATTTTATATAAGACAGTAAATTATAGTGTATAATTTTATTATAAAATTAAATGTTGAATTTTAAATAAATTAAACTGATATCTGCAATTACTTAATCAGTAATTGCAATTGCGAAAAAGTGTTATTACGTACAAAATACATCTAAACTAATTATGTAAAAGTCTTGTGACGAAAATTTATTCAAAACAAATATAAATTTAGAAATATTGGAACAATTAATATAAATTTCTTCATTAACTATTTTAGTATACAGTATCTACAAATTTTTGCAACATTATTAAAACTACAATAGAAAAATAAATAAGAATTATCAGAAAGCAATTTATCGTTTCACACAATGCTATTTAAATTAAAATTATCAACAACAATACTAAAGACGGGTTTTCCTCTTTAACAATAAATAAAGATTATTAATAATGTTTCAGATGATTTATAAAATTTAGCAAAGAAAAGTGGAAACAATATGAACTATATTGTATTATATCAATTTAAATATATTGAAATTCCAGAGAAACTAATAAAGCTCTTAGGAAAAATTTTGCAAAAAAAGTTATGTTGCAGATAAAGGAATGATTTTTTTCTTTTTTTTTTTTATCTCGGTCAAGAACCTTTGGCATCTACACTACGGATTAACTGAAAATAAGAGGATACACTGCCACCTCGGCAACTTCCACAGTACTGTCTAATCCTGATGGGAAATCCTTAAGCAGCAACCGCAAAAGGGGGATAAAATTCGTGAACATCATTCTACCAGCATAAGAAGAGGCGGTAAGATTTAATAACTGGAATGGTATCTGCACAACACACCAGTATTATTTTCAGAGTTTGCGACTCAACGATTGCACAATAGTTGTGCCACTAGAAATTTCTGCCAATTTAATTACTTCCCGGAAACTCGAGATGGGGGTAAAAACTCCCTCCCAAATAATTACGGTGCATTGTCCAGTACGGTGTATTGACCATCGACTGCTATGTGATGGCTATATCGGAAGTGTTTGATTTCGTATAACACTACATTTCCAAAATAAAATATGAAGCTCGTCTTATTATTTATTTTTTAATGACGAATTATTCTATTCGGGAATACTACTATAATCTACCTACTGTAGGAACGCAGTTCACGGAATATAGATAAATTAAGAGCAGACAGAATATATATAGCAATTATAAAACTCATAAACTGAAATATTTGTAAAATGTAAAATATATCACAATGTTCATTTTTTATATTTAAAAAAGATTTTTAAACAATATATTTTAAATGATGTTTTAAAAATATTGTTTAGTATATTTTTCGTTTTTTTTTAATCTTAATGTATACTTATATAAGTTTTACTTGAATATATAGTTTCATTTTGAAATCACCAATTTTATACATATTAAATAATAATAATTTTATATTATATATATATATGACACAATATTTAATTATTTTACAAAGTATGTTATTTCTAAAGCTTCGCATTACAGTCCTCTCGGATCGTGTATTTTTGAATAATAGAAATACGCACATTAAAGACTACCACGTATCTAAATTTCATCACGTTTAAAACATATTTCCTTTAATATCATAGCAATAAATCATCGGTCATTGTAAATTTGAACGAGAGCTACGCATACAAATCATACCAAAATCGCAAATGACATTTTATTAACAAAATTGATAGAGTTGTGAAGCACTTCCAACTGATAAGAAAAATATTTCTTGGAGAGGAAAACAATATATAAATCGTAAGATAATGTGTGTGTGTGTGTGTACACACACTCTTATAATACAAACTTTTTACAAATGTATCAGCATTACATAGCATTATGTCACGTCATGTCGATATACCTAACTATTTTATATTAAACTTTTATATAATTCTATAACTTTACTTTAATTACAAAGATAATTAAAGCTGGTTAAATATTTTTTAAAGTTACATTATTGTATCACAAAATAAATGAGAATTCTTCCTTTTTAAACAAATAATTAAAGAGCGATAAAAATTTAATGGATACGTCAGCTATCGTCGTACGTGACACGAGTAACACGTAAACATAAAATGATTCATACTCGTCATCCTCATAGTATGTAATAAATTTTAAGAGTTTGAAAGTTGCTCAAAACCAGACTTCGTTCACATTTAGCATAAAGATTTTAATATTCAAATATATGTATTAAATGAAGTATATGCTAACAATCACTCTAGGCACTTTAATAATAAATACAGTACTGCATTACATAAACATCATATCATCACTTATGTATCAATAATAATTCGATATTCAAATTTTATCTTATTATGATTATATTTTCTATACAGTCAGACTGACATAGTTTAACATAAATGAAGATTAAAAACCAACCATAGATAATGGTTAATTCTACTAGCAGTATTAGAAGTATGATTAAGTTATCACTAAATTAGCATCATAAAATATTCTCACTTGAAATATTACTTTTGTCTTCTCACTCAGACTCATTTGTCATTTTGTTATGGATTAACTAAAATCAGACAGTTACAATCAATCATTTTAATTACTTATTATGCTATTGCAACAGTAAGCATAGCAATATGGTAAGATACTGAAAGATGCATTTTTATTGTATTATTACTTATTAAACAATCTTCAAAAAAACCAGATATTTTTCAAAAAATGTCTAATTTCAAATTTTAAAAATATTTTTATTTTAAATTTTTGTTTTGTTTAATTATAATGATACTGGAACTACAATTATATTTAATTATAATATTATATAATGTAATATAAACAATAAAGATAAGGACAACAACTATATTTATTTCAGATTCTAAATATGGTTGATAGATTTAATTCCTTATGCAAAAAATAAAATTCATAGCTTATAAAATTATGTTTAATAAAAAAAATTTCAATTATTATTGTAAACTTAAGACTAATTAAATAAATTTAATAAAATACATCTAGGCTTTAAAAAAAATCAAGAATTATAAAAGTAGAAAATTTTATCAATTTTAATTTAAATATTAAAATAATTACTATAAAACAAGAATTTTCCAACATTTAAAAATTTTCTAATGATGAAGTCATTAACAACCTAAAAATTTTAAATTTTAATAAATCTTCCTTTAAAAAAACGAAAGCAAACAGTTTTTTTGTTTCAAATTTTAAATAAGTAATATACAGTTGTATTTTTTGCTAATATTTCACCTGAAACAAAAAAAAATTATTATTATTATTATGTGTTGGGTTTAGTGGGTTATACTCGGTACACACCGGTGGCTGTGTACTATGCCGGACCAGAGTCAAGGCATAGCAACCAAAACAAAACTAAAATTAAATGTGTGTGTCAGTGTCAGTGTCAGTATTAAGGAATTTCCTAACAATATGGCATGTATTCAATATAGTGGCCTTCTGTAGTGTGATGTATGTATTTCTACTCAATTGTAATGTTCCCAGGCTTTTGTGTAGCGTNCTCTGTACTCATACTATCCATCTCTAATATATTCAAAAATGAATAAAATAACAACATTCACTTAATGCTGCAAATTTCCAATGATATGTTTCATATTTTTATTATTTAGTAGCAGAACTTGTCTACTGCTAATAAGCAAAAACATTTTTATTTTGTTTTTAAAGATATGTGGTATATATATATATATATATGGTGCCTTGTTATTAATAAAATAATAAACAATAATAAAGTTCCAATATTTCAAAAACAATAATTATTAACAATGATTGTTTTGCATCAACCACTGCAGTAAAAAAAATAACTCATGAGAAGGAAAACATATATGGCATTGTTCACCAACAAAATATTCAGAGTTCACAATCATTGTGTTCACTGTATGAGGAATCACAAACTGTAAAAATGGTGCTGGATACATGTTTGAACCAGCTTTTTATATCCTTCTACATGTACTTTGATGGCAATGGGAAGTTCACAAATCAGCTGCAACAGCACCCCCCAAGTACCCAAGGTATGAGGATTTGGAAATATTGCAGGTTGAACTTGACATGTCGCTCTGAATGGGTAGATTGTAGGTGTGGCTGTGATGGTAGATCTAGATGTCACTGTGGAAATTGGCAGGACAGGAGTATGAGATGAAGGTGCATTTGAAGGAGCCAAGTCATCTGGGTCAGATTAGTCTTTGAAAGTTGACATGAAGGCTGGTTTCAGATGATCAATGTTTATAGATGATGTTTTTCCATCAATTTGGACTTTTTAGATCATTCGTTGCCTAGATATCACTTCATATGGTCCATCATAGGTTTGCGTATTCCGTCATGCTTGATGAATATGTGACTACAAGTAGGAAGTTCCTTGTGGAAAAATCTGCAGATTTTGAATGCACAGTCATTGCTACTGGATGCAGGGTTCTTATTGCCTCTCAAAGCTGTCTAATGAAGGCGGCTGGGTTATGATGTGAAAAATTCTCCTGTAAGTCTATTATTACGAAGAGAAAAAAAATTATTGGGTCCAATGGCATGTATGTCCAGATGTATTCAGATCATGTTTGGCTCACCAATGTGGCATTCTTTGCCAACGAAAAGTTCAGAGTTCAAAATCATTGCAGTCACCGTATAAGGAATCACAAACAGTGAAAAAGTGTGCTGGGCATGTGTTTGAACCGGCTTTTTATATCCTTTCATGCACTCTCTGGTGGAAATGGGAAGTTCACATATTGGTTGTAACACATATTATAATAATAAAATTATTGCAATACTTCATCTCAAATTTTTTTACATGTTATAATAGTGAGTTCATGTCAAAGAACAAAATTTTAATAATATTGTAAAGATTAATATTTAAAGTAATATAATATAGAAGATATACCTAAGTTCAGTACAGAAATTTAAATGATTTCTAAAAATGACTTGTAATGAAAGTATTCATATAGCACACAACCATTTCCATTAATTCTTTTGGATACAATTTTAATAAATTCTCATTACAGATTCATCCATAATGATAAAAAAGAATCTAATATTGAATATAAGCTCCTAATGGTCTAAAATTGATAAAATTTGCTTTAAATATGTGAGGGGGGTTTAAAAAATTTTAAATAATTACCTTTCACACCTTCAATTTGAGAGTAGGTGTATGAACTAGTCTAAAATAAAAACAAAAATGCAAAAAACGACAATTAATAAATCCATAATTTAAACTACTATCCACACACTACATATTTCACTCAGAGTGTTTTAGCATCATCTACTGCAGTCAAATATAACAAAAAATTTAAATGCCTAAGAAAAAGAACCACTTAATGGATTTAAATCAGGTGAGCATGATTTGACCAATCAATTGGTCCACTTCTACTTGCTCAGGAACTAGCATTAAGTTGTCCGTGGCAACAAAAATTGAAATGTGCAGGACAGTGGTGTAGCGTGGGTGTCAGCCGCCTGGGGTAGAGGAAAATTATTTAGGTATCTCAATTTAAAAGACTAAAATTATTGTGATGGTTCAGTTTCATCACAATAAGTAATGAAAAATTTCGTGCTCATTTCAGTCAGTCCGAATCGTAGGTGCGACAAAAATATGAAATAAAATGGTTCAAATTTTTACAAGATATTATTATTATTTATTGTGAAATTTTGCCGCCCAGGGTGGGCGGCCCCTGCAACCCCCACTACACTTCGCCACTGGTGCAGGACTGCCACCATGTATGAAGTACAGCCCTTGATGGAGTATCATTGGTATATTGTTCAAGAAATTATACCATGCGGTTTTCAAGAAACCTCTAGTTTACCCATGTAAGCCTGTTCAGAAGTACAGTACATGGCATCCCAAGAAGCAATCACTAATAGTGTTGGCTCAGATCTATTATTGATTAATATAAATATGATGATAATTTTATGTGCCATTTTTTTGCATTTGAAAACGTATTGAAATTCATCATTTTCAACTGTATATAAAATTTTTTTTATAATAATGTTGTCAACATCAATAAGTTACACCAGATACACCAATATACTAGATGTATTGCTTACAAGACTGATGGTTGTACTGTATATTGTTTTTTGCTTTTCTCTGTACTCATACTATCCATCTCTAATATATTCAAAAATGAATAAAATAACAACATTCACTTAATGCTGCAAATTTCCAATGATATGTTTCATATTTTTATTATTTAGTAGCAGAACTTGTCTACTGCTAATAAGCAAAAACATTTTTATTTTGTTTTTAAAGATATGTGGTATATATATATATATATATATATATGGTGCCTTGTTATTAATAAAATAATAAACAATAATAAAGTTCCAATATTTCAAAAACAATAATTATTAACAATGATTGTTTTGCATCAACCACTGCAGTAAAAAAAATAACTCATGAGAAGGAAAACATATATGGCATTGTTCACCAACAAAATATTCAGAGTTCACAATCATTGTGTTCACTGTATGAGGAATCACAAACTGTAAAAATGGTGCTGGATACATGTTTGAACCAGCTTTTTATATCCTTCTACATGTACTTTGATGGCAATGGGAAGTTCACAAATCAGCTGCAACAGCACCCCCCAAGTACCCAAGGTATGAGGATTTGGAAATATTGCAGGTTGAACTTGACATGTCGCTCTGAATGGGTAGATTGTAGGTGTGGCTGTGATGGTAGATCTAGATGTCACTGTGGAAATTGGCAGGACAGGAGTATGAGATGAAGGTGCATTTGAAGGAGCCAAGTCATCTGGGTCAGATTAGTCTTTGAAAGTTGACATGAAGGCTGGTTTCAGATGATCAATGTTTATAGATGATGTTTTTCCATCAATTTGGACTTTTTAGATCATTCGTTGCCTAGATATCACTTCATATGGTCCATCATAGGTTGGTTGGAGGGGCTTGCATATTCCGTCATGCTTGATGAATATGTGACTACAAGTAGGAAGTTCCTTGTGGAAAAATCTGCAGATTTTGAATGCACAGTCATTGCTACTGGATGCAGGGTTCTTATTGCCTCTCAAAGCTGTCTAATGAAGGCGGCTGGGTTATGATGTGAAAAATTCTCCTGTAAGTCTATTATTACGAAGAGAAAAAAAATTATTGGGTCCAATGGCATGTATGTCCAGATGTATTCAGATCATGTTTGGCTCACCAATGTGGCATTCTTTGCCAACGAAAAGTTCAGAGTTCAAAATCATTGCAGTCACCGTATAAGGAATCACAAACAGTGAAAAAGTGTGCTGGGCATGTGTTTGAACCGGCTTTTTATATCCTTTCATGCACTCTCTGGTGGAAATGGGAAGTTCACATATTGGTTGTAACACATATTATAATAATAAAATTATTGCAATACTTCATCTCAAATTTTTTTACATGTTATAATAGTGAGTTCATGTCAAAGAACAAAATTTTAATAATATTGTAAAGATTAATATTTAAAGTAATATAATATAGAAGATATACCTAAGTTCAGTACAGAAATTTAAATGATTTCTAAAAATGACTTGTAATGAAAGTATTCATATAGCACACAACCATTTCCATTAATTCTTTTGGATACAATTTTAATAAATTCTCATTACAGATTCATCCATAATGATAAAAAAGAATCTAATATTGAATATAAGCTCCTAATGGTCTAAAATTGATAAAATTTGCTTTAAATATGTGAGGGGGGTTTAAAAAATTTTAAATAATTACCTTTCACACCTTCAATTTGAGAGTAGGTGTATGAACTAGTCTAAAATAAAAACAAAAATGCAAAAAACGACAATTAATAAATCCATAATTTAAACTACTATCCACACACTACATATTTCACTCAGAGTGTTTTAGCATCATCTACTGCAGTCAAATATAACAAAAAATTTAAATGCCTAAGAAAAAGAACCACTTAATGGATTTAAATCAGGTGAGCATGATTTGACCAATCAATTGGTCCACTTCTACTTGCTCAGGAACTAGCATTAAGTTGTCCGTGGCAACAAAAATTGAAATGTGCAGGACAGTGGTGTAGCGTGGGTGTCAGCCGCCTGGGGTAGAGGAAAATTATTTAGGTATCTCAATTTAAAAGACTAAAATTATTGTGATGGTTCAGTTTCATCACAATAAGTAATGAAAAATTTCGTGCTCATTTCAGTCAGTCCGAATCGTAGGTGCGACAAAAATATGAAATAAAATGGTTCAAATTTTTACAAGATATTATTATTATTTATTGTGAAATTTTGCCGCCCAGGGTGGGCGGCCCCTGCAACCCCCACTACACTTCGCCACTGGTGCAGGACTGCCACCATGTATGAAGTACAGCCCTTGATGGAGTATCATTGGTATATTGTTCAAGAAATTATACCATGCGGTTTTCAAGAAACCTCTAGTTTACCCATGTAAGCCTGTTCAGAAGTACAGTACATGGCATCCCAAGAAGCAATCACTAATAGTGTTGGCTCAGATCTCTATGGAGAATCTCTGTTAATGATGAAACTGAATTGTCATTACAATTTGCATCTGCCCACATGTACTGGCTATGGAAATTCTGGATTCCATCTCTTGTGAAAGTTTCTCATCTTTCAGTATTACAAAAGCTGAGAGGTTAGGATTAATACTACACTGCTGTAATAACTGCTGGCAGAACAGTATTCATGAAGAATAATTGTCTGGTGACATGGTTTGTCCAAGCTGCAAGTGGTATGCATATAGCTAATTGTTCTCACAACAGCCTCCAGACAGTCAGATGACCAACATCCAACTATATTCCTAATCTCCTTATGCTGATTCCAGGATTCCAATCAACAACCAAAATATCATTCTCTACTTCAGAGATTGTACTTCTCGGCTGTCCTTTGCAGACAAATTGGAGCATTAAACTACCATATCTTATATACCATATATTAAACTATGAAGAATGTCTGTGATGCACAAAGTATTTTCAGATTGTTGGTAAGTTAAGACAAAGAAAAAGCTGTTGGACTAGTTTATAACTGAGTTAAAATTATCAATTAGTCCATATCATTGCATAGCCTAAGACTGCTTTCAAATTGACTATTAAACACACAGTTCAAAGATTATCCACATGAAATTATGGAAATTAAAATGGCAAGATATGCAAGATTTTCTTTCAGAAAAAATTTTATAATTATTTATAGTAAAAACTCTATACAGTAGAGCATCGATTATCCGACTCAATTGGGGACTCAGGTTGGTCGGATAACTGAAAAATCAGATAACCGAAAAGAAGGAAAAAAATACATTATTAGTATAGTATACACTGGGCGATAACTGCGAATCGTTAAAATTGGGTGATAAAGTGGGAACATCTAGAGAATTTGCTTCTCCTTTTAAATACGATGCTAAATGATCGATTTCTTCGACTATCTCTTTTGCGGGAGATGGATTTTCGGGAGAAACCGATTTATAAAATGATTCCTGCTGATATTCCGGAGACAATGCAAAACTGTTGTCGGGAACTCTACCTCCGGGTGAGTCCGGAGTGGCCGCAAACTCCGACGCCTCTTTGGTCGGGCCATCGTTCTTCTCGGATTTAAAATTCAAAACTTCTAAATCGCTTTCCAGTATATCGGATGGGGCGCCCATCATGATTTCCAGAATGGTAGCTGGGTCTTCAATCATCACGTCTAGATCATCCAGAAGACCCGACTGGCTTTCTAGATGCATGGTGGATACTGGATAGCGATTTAGAAGTTTTGAATTTTAAATCCGAGAAGAACGATGGCCCGACCAAAGAGGCGTCGGAGTTTGCGGCCACTCCGGACTCGCCCGGAGGTAGAGTTCCCGACAACAGTTTTGCATTGTCTCCGGAATATCAGCAGGAATCATTTTATAAATCGGTTTCTCCCGAAAATCCATCTCCCGCAAAAGAGATAGTCGAAGAAATCGATCATTTAGCATCGTATTTAAAAGGAGAAGCAAATTCTCTAGATGTTCCCATAGTATAGTATATTAGGATATTAGTATATCCCATGTAATTAGTTTATTAGTATATCGCTATTAACCAACTTCGCGTTGAATTTTCATTGATGTTTGGCCGAACAATTTTTTTTTTTTTTAAATAATAATCGTTGCTATTGTATCGTTAAAAATTATTTTTAAATTTTTTTATTGCTCACGAAACAAACAACCACTCATAATTAGAAAATTAAGTCTCATTTAAATATTGGCCTCCCTTCAATGGTCGAGCCATTGATGCCAGCTAAAACACACAAATATTTAACAAAAATAATATTAAAGTAGCCAAGATATAGCCAAATATTGTAATACCACATCACTAGCGGACATTTGAAATTTGCNTTTTTATATTTTTACTTATTATGAAATGGCAAAAAGTGTAATTTTGAGGATAGGAATGGGTTTTATAAACAATTGTAAACAGTAATAATGAATAAAATCGTCACTAAGTTCGACCCTACTAGAGATATGACGTACCTCCCCACCCGTTGACCTTTAACCACCAAAATTTAATAGCATCAATCTACTTAATAAGCAAACCACCCTGCAAAATTTCAGAAATATTTGACAAAAAGCATGGGTGTTAAGCTTTGAAAAGGGTGAACAAAATCAGACACACATACATACAGAGAGAAAAAAAATACCTGACATTTCAAGATCCCAAGTCCAAAAATGTAAAATTCTGGGGTGGGGTCGTTTTTGACCAATCGCCCTACTTTCCCTCTGTTATATATAACAAAGCCAGGAAAGTAAAATCTTAGAAAAGAAGATTTTTGAAAATATCAGTATTAATTAATGCATTCTTCTAGTTAAAACTGATAATTTCCTGTTTCTAAATTTATCAGCACTTTTTTTTTTTTAATTAAAATAGCAGATTAAACTTTTGTTATAGCTTATAATTTGTTTTTCTTTTATCAATTCTTTCATCTAAGTTCATTTTTTGCATAACTTGCTAATGCTCTAATCATTTAAAAGACTTAAGAAATTCAAACCATCCTAGTTCATAGATGATAAATCAGGATAGTTTGAAAACATTTCTGATAAAATAAAAACTATTAGAGATAAACTAATTGTACTTAATAAAAGAAAAAGACAGATTTGTGGGAAAAATTAATTGGAGTGGAAATACAACATTTTCTTCTGTTTGAAAACACTTGTTCAGTCAAAACCAAATAATGACAATTGTCTTACAAGATATACATTTTCTTAACCTGATTTCTTTTTACTTATTTTTTTCTTTCAAATTATCTAAACTAGAAGTCTACCATTAACTCAAACTCAAAATTTTTAATTCAGTTTCAACAGTGTTTAGAAATCTCTCTTTCTCTCACAAACCTCTGCCATTAAATTTCTTTTCCTTTGTTCTCAAGGCCTGTAGGTCTAGCTTTCCTTTGCCTTCTAAGTACTTCTTTTTCTAGCTCATCTTTATTGGCCAAAGGCTAAAATTCAATTTCTCTCTTAATCATTCTTTAAACTTTCTCTTTACTTTTACTCATATGATTTTTTTCTGTAAGCACTCAATTTTAGTTTCAATTATACAATAGTTGTTTGAAACTTCTATTATTATAAGATAAACAGAAAATTTATGACTAATTGTTATTTTATATGTACCTAAAATAAATTTTCCTGGTTTATTTCTTTTCTCAAACTATGATCAAACTAGTTTCATTTTACCATGCTTTGAAAAAAAAATAAGCCAGAATAGTTTATTTTAGGAAGTAGTACAAATACTAGAGATGCTCATTCTAGTTACCTAATATAGAGAACACTAAAAATACAGATTTCAGTGAGAGCTTAAAGAAAATAGTGTTAAATATTAAGAAACAAGAAGAATTGAAGCCTTAGATACAAATGATTTACAACTGAAATCAAATTATAAATTGCAGATTTTTTGAAATGATAATCTAGTAATATTTTAGAACTACAAACTGCATTATTACTGTTCTTAAATATATTGATAACATTAAAATTTTTTTATTTAAAAATAATGTCTAGTTTAAGTGGAAAATAATTTTACTAATATTATACTGTTTAACTAGTAACGCAATTGATGTAATTTATTTTTTGTTTAAAATATTTCTTAGTTATTAATAGTTCCTAAAATCTTGTTTGAAATTTTTGTACACATTCTAATAATTTATAAGAAACATCATTATAGGAATCTACGTTATAGGAACCCATGTTATAGGGGGATCTACTGTACACTTCTTAGTAGCAGATTTTATAAATTTTATGAGTCCATATTTGAATTAATTAAATATTTTCAAGTTTTAAAAATAAGTTATGCTTTTAAAATCCAATTACATTCAAGTATAAATTCAAATAACATGTTGTAAGTTCAAAATATTATCATTATTTAAAAACTATATTTCTGTACATATAATATGGTATGATAAAATAAAAATATATTATTATGCATATCTATATACAGAATTTATAGAAATAAACTTTCTAAATGCACTTAATAATAAATCAATGATTTTTGTAAAACAAGATTTAAATGTATGAATGTAAGCATAAACTATTAACAATATGAATTTTATCTATACTACTAAGATTTTGAAATCAGAAAAGTCAGATACATAAACTAGCATAAAAAAAATTAAATAATTATATTTAATTATTTTAAAAGAAAATTCTGAAAGATTTAAAACAATAAAAATCATGTTGAATTCAAGATTAAAAAAACCATCTTCAAATTTTTAATAAAAATAACAAAGTTTAATTTATGATTACATACAAAAGACAAGTTTATGCCGTTGAAAAGGTATCATGATTCATAATTTTGACCTGGAAGAAATAAAACTAAAATCCAATAAATAAATAAGCAATTACCTATAACCAGCATTAATTCTCTTATAAATGAATGTTTTCTTCCGTCTTAAAACTAAAATCATTTTAAATAGTGGACATAGTTAAATAAAAATAGTTTTATTTATAAATATAGTGATGAATCTTTTGAACTACTGATGAATTCATCAGTAGTTCATATGGAACTCTCCTGGAATCTAGTAAAAAATTCCCCAAATTATAATCATAAATATAACTGAGATACACATTACACCCTAAACAATTGCATCCACTCACTTTGTCCTTTTCATTTATATTCTTTAATTGCAAACAATATGGGCCATACTGAGTACATGCATGCATGTATAGCCAGCATTCTTGAAATTATTAATATTGACTGCAAGCAATGGTGCTGTCACATTAAAATACTTAAAATATATTTAATTAAGTTGCTTTGAAAAACAACTACAGTATATTTTGGATAAAAATTGCATAAATCTCTAGATGACTCCAATGCCTTTACACCGTTGCATCTACAAGACCAAAGATACTGTCACCAAGTTATTCTAACCTACAATATATGATGTCCTCAAAATTCACACTAACAATTTCTCCTTTGCTCTTTCTCAAATTCTGACTGGTCATGGAAATATGAATAGCTATCTAGTGGTAAGTAATTTGGCTTGCATTGTCTTCTGCTCTTTAGCAACTGGTAAAGCAGGAAACTGTAGAGCACATCAGTTATGATTGTTCATATCTATGAACACTTCAGGTTAAAGCTGGAAGTTTTATCTTCAGAATTGTGTTGGCCCTGTTCAGCTCATAATCTTGTACGCAAGAACTATATGGATATTTCATCATTATCAAAAAAATTATTTTTGATATATGCTTTTTGTATAATTAATGGCTGCTGAATGCTTTTTTGTATAATTAATACAAAAAAGCATTCAGCAGCCATCAAGAATTCCAGCTGTTAGCTAATCCTCATTGATTTATATATGCATATTGTACATTTTATTTTCTTTCTTTTCAGTTACTTCTTATCTTGCATTTGTCCTTGTTGGTGTAGTGTAATACAGTCAATCTCCCTATAACACGGTAGATACATTCCATTTTTTATGAAATTCATGTTGTACGAGTCCTTAAATACATGAACCAACCATAGTCCGGCACGTATGCAGTTTACAGACTACGGCTGTTTGAAAGGTTTTCTTCCATAAAATTAATCAATTCTAGACTAATTTGACTCAACATTTCCAAAACGTATAATTTTTTGGAAATAATCCATATAAACTATGCTATAAACAAAAAATTGTAGGATTACTTACCGAGTGTGTACCGTTCGATGATGCCTTTGCTTAAGCTTGTTTTCGTCGCGGAGCAGCGCATTAAATGGCAGGCATTTGTTTCCTGATAAATTATTTTTCTGCAAAAAATTTGCTGAACTTTGGCTACATCATTAATATAAATATAATTTTTATGGCCGTTAAATAATAAATGGTTTTTAATAGGTCTGTTGCTCGTTTAAACTCAATGGTTTGTGCAATATCTGCTATTGGTCTAGATTCAACCAATCCTGTCGTGACACGAGTCGGCAATGACGTTTTACCATATTTTATGAGTTTCTTTTAGCGTGTTTATATGAATACGGTCGCAATTTTTTTGCCGTTATATATGAATCCGCATTATATGAACCCATTTTATAGGAGGGTCTTCTGTACTCACTTCTGAGTGGTGCACTTAATAAATACAAATCAAAATCAAATCAAATCTACATGACTTACATGAACTACACCTGCCTTAAACTGCTTAAACTGATCTAGTCTATCATATAAACTTAACACTAATTATACAAAATATATTTCAAGTTTCAAATGAAAAATCTTAAGTTGAAATTTAAAATAATAGAATTTCACAAGAATCTTGAGACAATATTTAACAGGAATATACTGTGATATCGTCACAATGACAGGCTGCAATTTTTTGTCACAATGCACTTAAGTTTAGTCTTGTCTTGCCTGTACACCATATTTTTCCTGTTAACAATGAAGTCATGGTGATTATGTATCTAAATCCATTCAGGAGGAAATTTTTGAATTGAAATAACATCTTCTGGCTTTGATCAAAAGCTTGTATATAGTTAATTGAAACCTCCAGCTCCTAAGGTATCCATATCTTGTCTTTCATCTATCTAATTCCATTCTTGAGATTAAGGAAAGATAAACAGACAATGGATGATAGTGGAAATTCACAAGTCTACAGTTTTTTCAAATTGCAGTCCAATAATTAATTCCAGCTGAATTTTAATTAACAAAATTTAAATATTTTGATTAAAAAGATAAATTAATAGACAGGCTGAAGTGTAAAAAAGCAAAAAACAAAGTTTGTATACAATAATCATGATGCTTGCCAAGTAAGTTGTTAATAAAAAATCTGTCCAATGACTTAGTATGACAAGTAGTAACAAAAACAAATTTCATCATAGGCAAAACGTTTCCTGACTTCCAGTCAGCAGTGCTCACAGACTATAAAAACAGGAATAAGTACAAGATATAAAAGAGCATCATATATTATGCAAAAAGCTTCAAACTATGATTCACCTTGGATTGGTGCACTCAAAAGATGGCTCTGGTTGCACTGGGAATTAACTTGGCCTTGAAAACAAAGAATGTGATTTTGATCAACATACCAGAAAGTTGCATGGGACAATGGACAAATATACTTCATTAGTTTCTTTTATATTTGGAGAATAGGCTACAAATCATGAATTTTCTGTTGTTTGTTGATAACAGAATTTGGAGTTCCTTTAGGAATTAAGAAAAGGCCAACTCAGACAAAAAAGAAAGGCATATATCCTAAGTGTCCCAATGTATGGGAACCCCTGCTTCCAGTTATTGCTACCATTAATGAAGCCTTTTCATTTTTCATTAGGAACATAACAAAACAATTAAAACAGCAATGCAAAATAATAAAAAATGACAGTATTTGTTAAAACTTTTTTAGTATTATTTAAATGCATCAACAATTCATCAGTACAAATGACAAAATTATAACAATCATTAAAATTTTTCAGAACAGATCAAATTGTTTGTTTCAAAGAGTTTTGAATATTATGTTTTATAAATATCACAATCTATCCTTCCGCTGGAATCAAAATAATGCTAAATGCCTTGTATTCCAAATCCTAGGTGCTTCTTATCTTACTGATTTATCTTAAAATATGTAAAACCAAACATTAGAATTCATTATGCTTTCTCTCCTCAACAATGTTTCAAAGACTAAACATTTGAATTCATATCTTGTCTCTCCAAATCACAAACAAATCATGTCAGCTTTTAAAAACTTCTTGGATGTAAATTTTAGATTCTGAGGGAGGCACTGTAGACAAGGAAAGATGTATCCATTAACTTACTGATAGCAGGACTTGTAAAGGATTGTTATGAGAGTGGAGTACAGAGTTATATATAAAAATTTTAAGATAAGAGTTAATGAATTTATGAAGTGTTTTAGCAACAATAGATTTGGTTTAAGATTAAGACAGTTTTATGGATTTATGGCTAATGTAAATAGTATAAATATCAAATCCATACAGAAAAACCCCTTCAAACCCTTTACACCCAAGTGCTGTCAAAATCTAGTTGATTACAAGAAGAAAGCATTCAGGCCTGAAATTAATACAGTGCTTGATGTAACACTGTATTACTGTAAGTTTGAAGAGTTGAATTTTATTGAGAGAATTCTAAGAGTGCATGAAATAAACAAGAAGTTTAACAAGTTGTTCAAGAGAATAATAGAAAAAAAAAAGACAAGAAAAAAAGAAAACTTGGTACTAATACCTTACATACAAAATTAGCAAGTAACCTCTTATAGAAGATGACAGTTACCAAGAGAAGAATACTTATCAAAAGGAATAATACTTTTTTTGAGCTTTCAAGAAAATAAAAGAAAAAAGAAAAATGGGATAGAGTAATACCTATATGAGGTAACCTTATTACAAGACAAAGTAGGGATAAAACTAGATATGGAGACTTGCAAAAAGTCACTGAGCACTGGATAAAGAGCACAAAGATGATGACAAAGGAAAATTATAACACTTTGCCAGACAGGATCAAGGAAAAAAATAGAGTAGGAGAGAGCTAGAATCTTCAGAGAAATCAGAGAAGAATATAACATAGAATATATGGAGAAATTAAGGATATATCAAAGGGTTTGGGAAATCAAGTGATGAACTAAAGGAACTAATTAAACACTAATGCAAATTCGTAAAATGACCTTTTCATAAATCAGCAATTAAACAAACATTAATGACACTACAGCTAACATCTTCAACCTTCTCAAGAGATCACCACCAAGCTTGATACATTTGGAACAGTTTTCAAATGAAAATGAAATGTCAAAAATAATAATATAATGAAATACACTCCTCAAGAGTGAAATTGCAACACCAACAAGGAATGCATGTAACCATCTGCAAATTGCAGGACTAGTAGAGGTGACAAAGATATGCAAATGATTCAGTTTGTGTATGCATCTGGTCATGTGGTACCCAATTTCAGGTTATAAAGACCAGTAGCCAGCTTGAGCAAAAGTTTGTGGCAGCTGAACTTTTGAAGTGTAGAAAATGCCTCAGAGATGACAATGAGATGAATATCTCCAGTTAATGGCAGGAAGATGAAACTGTATCCTGAAGCTGCACGACCTTGGCTTGTTGATACCCACAGTTGCCATGCATATTGGGCATGACATGAGTACCATCCAGCAACGTATGACACAATGGACACAGGAATATCTGCGAACATGCTAAATAGGGAGTGGATTGAACCAGTGCATGACAGAATGCACAGACTGGAATGATCAGGGATTTTGCCATGGCAAACAAGTCCTGATCATTCGGTCTGATCTGAAGCCACCTGCCACTATCAACGGGTGCATCTTAACCACTCAGCACAGGGCTGCATGCCTGACATGGTGTTTTCATCATTGCAACTGGACCACTAAATGGCGTCAGGTATTGTTTATGAATGAATCCCATTTCTGTCTATGAATGAATGACAGCCTTGAACAGGTGTGGCAATATCCTGAGAAAGGCTACATGCCAGCCTTTTTTGCTGAGCATCACACCAGCCCAACACTGGGCATCATGGTTTGGGAGGCATCATGTTCAATCAGCGGACAGCCCTGGTGCACATTTCTGGTATTCTTACAGCAGACTAGTATGTCACATGAATTGTAGGGTCTGTGGTTTGGCCTCTGGTGCAAGCTGCACCTAACTCAGTTTTTAACCAAGATAATGTCCAACCACATGTCACGTGGTGAACTCTCACAGCTTGAATGGAATTCATATCCTTCCCTGGCCAGCAGTGTCATCAGATCTCTCCCCAATAGAACATCTGGGACATCATTCGGCATGGGATGCACCACCACCACATGCTGTAGTTGACATGCGCACTGTAGTGAATGCAGCTTGGCAAGGGATACCTCAGGCAACCATTAATCACCTCATTGATAGTATGCTTCAATGTATAGTGGTCTATATAGCTGCCCATGGGGACCATATTCATTACTGAGTAAACAGGTGTCTGTTGCATATCTTTGTTTGTTCTCTTAATCGTTTGCATATCTCTGTCACTATACTGGTTTTCTGTAATGTGCATATAGCTAAGCACATTCCTTCGTGATGTTGCTATTTCAGTTTTGAGGAGTATACAGTAGAGCGTCGTTTATCCAAAGGTCAGTTATCCGAAAGAATTCCAGTTGGCAAATTTAAATTTTCACTAGTGCTGTAGCACTGCAATCTTTGTCTATATTTTGGGCTACTCCAATATTTCTTTTGTTGATGTGTGTTTTAGCTGGCAGCACTGGCCTTTTGTGTGGTGTTTTTCTGAGGACTGTGTATCACACTGAATCGAACGTTTTTGATACTAGATTAACTTCTAAAGTATAATTTTTTTGTTTTTATATTTTTTAATAAATTTATTTTGTTTGTAAAAAATAAAGAAATAATTTTTAATGATACAATAGCCACAATTATTATTTAAAAAATTTTCGTTAGGCTTAACATCGATGAAAATTCAACGTGAAGCGACACGCAACAGAGAAAAATAGGTTAATATATTTTTTTGTACATAATCGGTTATCTGAAAAATAAGTTATCTGAACAACCCCAGTCTCTAATTGATTCGGATAAATGACGCTCTACTGTAGTTTCAAAAACTTACACTCAATGTAACTGGTCAAAATACAATTGAGCAAATTCAGTTAACATAAATCATCATACTTATAAAATATGATCAAAATAAATTAATTTAGTTTATTCATGTAATTAGATGTTCTTAGAAATCTCATATAGAGACCACCATATTCTTGACACATTGTCTGTTTTTAAAGTTCACTGAACTTCCTTTCTATTTTTGATTTATAAATTTCCAAACTTTCCATATGTTTCAGGATGCATCTCTCTTTCAGAGGTCTAATGATCCTTGCTTCATCATAGTTTATAGATATAACCTCCTCCATGGCATACACCAGTGGCACTCCCAGAGGAGAGGCCAAGAAGCCCTGGTGTGAGGCTCTGGACAGGTCCGAACCTCACTGAAATTTGCGTTAAAATCATTTATTTTTAAGGACAAAATTATCTTTTTTTTTTTTGAGAAAAAAATAGAAGTTAAAAATAGTTTTTCTTAATGAAAATGGTGCAAACTTTTAAGAACTTTTAAACAATAGAACAATGGAAAAATGAAGATAGACTATCTCCGAATGAGAATCGAATTAAACTTCGATTTTGATCTTTCCCATGCCCCCGAAAGGTTTTGAATTGTCACCAGGTGACAAGGAGAGACCAATCGGAAAGTAGAATTGGAGGAAAACAGATAAAACCTGAGAATTCAAGGACGTGACGGCTTCTTCTCCCGAAAGTTCCAAGTGATGGATCTGTTGTTGTATGTGTGTCTCGTACCCATCTTCATCTCCATTTCCCGACCTCGGATCGACATCTTTCCATCAACTGAAGTTGACCCATTGTCCCAGAGTCATCAATGGAACTGGTCATTCATGAACCAGGGAAGCTCCTTTGAAATGGGACTATCTTGAAAGGAGAGGAAGACTCAGAGGCTGCTGCCGACATAGAACTTCCAAGATCACAGAAATCTTGTAAGCTTCTTTTGTGTCAAATAAATGGTTTTGTGTAACTGTAGAGTCTGTCTCAGTGCCAATCACCCACATATGACCCTTCCCGACTGCTCAACCCTCTTGACATTTATGCACAATGTCGGCAAACCTTACACTGGCACCTCCAAAGTAAAACAAAAAAATTAGTAAATTTTCCAAAATTTTTTCCTAATTAAAATATATTACTTTTATTATTTATAAAAGTAATATATTTTCTATTACTTATGAATTAACAGTCATATAAGGTATGAATTTATTGAATTTTCATTAAAAAATTTTTCCATTCAACTCCACTCTCCAAAATTAAATTTTTGAATGTGTTACAGGCATACATAACAAGGGCTGTGATAGGTAGGTATCCCTCTTTTGATTGTGCCAAGTGTTTTTGGCATCTGTTTCAAATGTATCAAGCCTGATGATGACCTTTTGAAAAAGTCAAAAATATTAGCTGTAATATAATTAAAGTGTTGTGTACTTGTCAATTTATAAAAAAGTTTTTTTATGAATTCAAAATCAAGTGATTAAGAGTAGATAGACATTTGAACTGTCTGTTAAGAACATGTAAATAGGTTCTAAACAAAGAATGTGTATAATTTAAAAAAGAGTGCTTTCAATTATGTATAAATAAAATAATAAGGAATAAATAAATAAAATAATGAATAATTCATGGAACATTTTATCTAGTAGAAGACACTGTGACACTGTCTTTTGCTTTGTCTGATTCCAAGAATTTGAAAAAGTTTATTCATTCTTGTCAAGCTCACATTATAGTTCAAAACTTTCACCTTTCTGCTGGATAACTTCTTGTTTCTAACATTTACAAAACATTTTTAACCTCACACAAAAGAAAGGAGGAACATCACACAAAATTTACTTTCCAAAGGGGTGTCAGACAAATTATAAGGAAATGGCCAAAAAAAAAAAAAAAAAAAAAAAAAACGCCACAGTGATCTACAGAAAGGCTCTAACATATACTTAGAAATGACAAGGACCCACTCCAAGTTAAACTTAAGGCAGGAGTATACAAGATCCCTTTGGACAAAAAAGATCTGGGCCTAAAAAAAGCATCTGTTGGGGTAATGAAGAGAAATTTAAAAACCAGAATTAAAGAACACCAATACAGTGTCAGGGAATTAAGGACAACACAGCACTACTGGCAATTGCAAATGTACAAAGAACAAACTTACCGAGAAGGAACAAACACCTAGCATTTACTGAGAGAATTTTTTTTAACAAACATTTTCAGCCTACTCCCATAAACTATCATCATACAAGGAATAACAGTGAAATGAGAAGAATCCAAAATCATAAAGAAATCCACTCATCCAAAATGGCAATAAACAAAGAAAAAATTGATATATTTAAACACAAGCATAGAAATGAATGCATAAATGCCAGAACAAAGAGATGTTTCCAACAGCATGGAGATATGCCATTAAAAAAAGGAATTTAGAACAATTAAAATGAAAATAAAACATAACCATTTAATTTGCCACTGAGATGCATGATCAACTGTAAAAAAATTTGATATTCCAAAATTTGATTTTTCTAAAACAAAAGAGAACACCTGAAGAAGACTTGTAAATAGGGCCAAAAAAATGTTTTGTAAAGATTAAAAATAAGAAGTTACCCAGCAGAAAGATGAAAAGTATGAATTTGAAAAAGTCTGAAATGTTTAAATCCTTGGAACATTGCTACGAAAGACAACATAATACATTTTAAAATTTAGTTTTACAATGAATATCCTTTAAAACAAAAGATTGATAAGACCTAAAAACACTTGAGAATTGGAATAGGAAATATTAGTGTTATTCTGACTCCAGAACAATATAAATTGTGATATTCATATAAGTTGAATTGTTTTGAAATTGAATAGATAAAATTCTTTCCAGTACAATCTGCAGGAAAAAAAAATAAGACTTTGAATTAAGAAATACTAAATAGAAATATTTTGCACACACTTTTCAAACTTTCCAAATTAAGATGTATATACATTTTACATTATTAGCTACTTCTTTATTGCAAAAAAAAAAATTTTTTTTAATTCAAATGTGTTCTCAATATCTACAAACAAAAGACAAAACAGTAAAGAAAAACTAATCTTCCACTATGAAACAAAATTAAACAGTGTAGTAAAGTAGGCCCAAACATTTAATTCAAAACAGGCATATTTATTTTTCATTTCATAATTTAACTGAAGAATGAAAATTTATTTAGTAAAAGACAATTTTTTTAGATGTTGAAAATGCAAATTAAATATTTTCAAAAGTATTTAATCTATTTTTCATATGTGTCACATGATATTTCTATTTAAAAATTTTTCATGCTAGAATATTAACATTAAGTATATTTACAGTTCACAAATAATTTCAATATTACAAAAAAATAGTTGACCTAGTTCTTTTACATTTTGAATGATTTTGTTTTGAAAAATTATTAGTCAGTAAAAATTATTAAACAACAGAATCTCAATTAACTAACATTCTATATTATAACTTTTTAAACAGATATACTTCACGTTGTTTGTGCAGCTTTTTTATTATTCAATAAATAATAAATACATATTGATTTAATATCATAGCAGCTAAATCCAGATTTCTCATGATATGAGAACATGCATTACTGTATTCTGAAAATAGATATAGAGATTATGACACTATTTCTGGACAGTATAATTTAGAAGTTTTATGGAGTTATATATAAAAACAATTATTTAAAATTTATTTAAATATTTCCATATTGATGTCTAACTGGTTTAATAACAATATCATATTTTTTTTAATCATTACAAATAAATTAATTATACTGATTAATGACATTCTAAGTATAGGATGTAAGTTACTACTGAGAAAGTTTCAAAGTAAAAATATTTTAAATATTCAAATATCACAAATTAGTATTATGTAATTAATAGTAACATAAAAATACTGAGAACATTGATAAGCAAATTTTTATAAAAACAGTTTATTGATGTTTCCAGAATTTTTGAATGAACTAATAATCAAAATTTTTAAAGTTATTATTTTATTAAATTATTAAAAGTTAATGACTTTTGACAGTATGGACAGTTTTATAATATAAGAAAAATTATCTATTTCTTACAGTAATATGACATTAAACATAAGCAAACTATTATTATAATTAAACATTTTCAATAATACAAACAACATATTGTCTTCAAAATAGTGACAGTTTCACAAGCAAAAGTAAAAAGTTAAAAAAAATAACAAACTCAAAAATACTAAAATCTACATCCATTTACAGGAATATATATATATGTGTGTGTTTGTATGTTTTGTAAACATACTGAAAAAAATGACTTAATTTTTAATTAATCTTTAAGTGCAAAATAGGAAATAATTTCATTAAATATTTATATTAATTTAAATTCTTGTAAAATTCCTATTAAGATAACTTTTACACATTTAACTGAAATAAAAATAATTTTCTTTAATAATTAATGATATTATTTAATGTAAAATATTTTGATTAATTAATTAATATTTTACATTATTTATAACATATTCTAAAATCTTCAATTTTGCATCACTGTTTGTCTCTCAAACTGCATCTCTATACTGTCAATATTTATAATTGTCAATGATGAGTAAGAAAACATCAAAAAAGAAAAATTTTAAAAAGTTACAACTTTTCAATCAATATGAAAAAAATCAACGTTACATGTAAGCTATTCTCTATATCAAAATTCTGAATACATCTCTGGCTTTTGAATTGATCTCATATGAAAACAATATATATTAAAATCAACTTTTCTTTGTGGTAATATAGAGTATATGCTGTTTAAGTATGATCAATTATTCCTTTTTTGAATTTCTGTGATAAAGAAGAGAATAAGATATAAGTCTCTGGAATAAGATATATGGGAATATCATCAAAATGTTTTTTTAAATATTCTGGACAAACTATCCATCCAGATTATGTCTAATAAATAAATAATATATATATAATTATATAGAATTTTTATATTTATTTGTGATTTAAATATATAATATAGTCATATAATATATAATAATAAAAGTCAAAATATTTAAAATAAATATATAAAATTGTGTTGAGTATAATGGCATTTGAAGAACTCTATTACACTCAATACAATTTAAACATCTCAAGCTTATAAATATACCGTTTGATTAAGGCAACCACAAATTTTATCCTTACAGAAACATTTTCACCAACTATATTGGCCGAAATTGAAAGTGTTACACCCACCCAGTATTGTCGAAGACATATGAAATTGGGGAAAAAAAATCTCTTTTTGAAGGGTATTGAATGATCAAAAATTAAATCAAGTATATACAGTAATATGCAAATTATGGAGACATTTGTTATGCAAAATTGCTATAGTGTTTACTTTATAAGTTGTGAACTGTGTTATGGAACATGACTTTTTTTAGTCCCCAGGTTGTTGGTGACCAGCTATACCATGTCAATGAGTGAGAACTCTGTACACCCAAATGTCTAACTTTGAAAGTGGTTGGATAATTGGCATGTCACAAATGGGAGCATCATATCATGAAATCACTCAAAGGACTGGCTGTAGTGCAATGTCAGTACAAAGAGTGATCACAAGGTGGATGCAGGACGGGTCCAGTACTTGCAGACCGGGCACAGGTCCACACAGAAGGACAATGCCACGTGAAGACTGCCATATTGTGCAGATGGCAGTTGCTGGAAGATGGGCGACAGCAGCACAGATCCGAGCAATAGTTACTGCCAGAGTCACCCACAGACAATTGTAAACTAATTGCTTGATGCTGGGTTGAGATCTTGGACCCCCCATGCAATGTGTTCCCTTAACCATATTTCATTGCCAACAATGGCTAACATGGTGTGATGACATAATTGGACACATGAATGGTGTACAGTTGTGTTTAGTGATGAATCTCTACTCTGTTGGGGCCAATGTGATAGTTGGCAACATGTCTGCCTGCATGCTGGAGAAAGAGCCCACCCTGCTGTAATTTCAGAGTGCCATTCAGGTCCAACTCCTGAGGCATGGTTTGGGGGCAATCAGTTATGACAGCAGGACCAAGTTGGTGGTTGTTGAAGGCACAATGACTGCCCACCAGTATGTGGACAGGGTGATCCATCCAGTAGTCATACCTTTCATGAACACCATCCAAAATGGTATCTTCCAACAAGATAATGCCCATCTTCATGCTGCTGCCATCACAAGACAGGCCTTGCAAAGTATTGCAATCATGGATTGGCCTATCCGATCTCCAGATTTATTCCCTATAGAGCATGTCTGGGATGCCGTGGGTAAGCGGATTATGTCTCATAGCCATCCAGTGTGCACTGTA
This sequence comes from Centruroides sculpturatus, assembly GCF_000671375.1. Taxonomy (NCBI): domain Eukaryota; kingdom Metazoa; phylum Arthropoda; class Arachnida; order Scorpiones; family Buthidae; genus Centruroides; species Centruroides sculpturatus. Next base: position 747,969 of record NW_019384393.1, on the reverse strand, counting down.
CAACAACTGACTGCACAAGTTGTGCAGGCATGGAGAGATATACTCCAACAAGACATTCAAGCACTTATTCATTCAATGCATACAAGGATCCAAGAGTGTATCCATGCTCAAGGTGGGCATACCACTTACTGAAACATATACCAAAACTGCATAATTCATTTCATTTCATAATCCATTCCATATAGCAAAAGATTAGAGATGTGTTAACCCAGTGCTCTTCACAGTCAGATGAACAATGTTGTTACTTCAAGGTGAGAACCATGCTCACCCTACATATTTTCATATTCTAAATTATTTGTCTTGATAAATTTTACTAAGATCAGGAAGTTTTGTTATGAATAATGCACATTTTAATGTTTACTTTATTTTTAATGTTTATTTTACTTTACCTCAGTTAGAATATATTAAAGGTAATTTCAATTTAGAAACAGAAAATTGATATCTGATCAGATTGATAAAAACAGAAATACAATATCAGAAATTATTGTTAAAGTTAATTATAATTTCTATTCAAGTTCTGAAAATGTTTAGTCTGGATTTTTAAAATGGTATTGTTTACAGATTGTTGTTATGTTTGTTCCTGCAGATTGGTGCAGTAGGCTACATGTTACACTCGAATGTTGTTTTCCTATTCTTCTTTTTTGGGCAACATGCACTCACTTTTCTCTTGGTATGGAGACTGTGGAGGATCTGGTTTCTTTCCCAATGCCTCCAAGATTTTCATATGGAGATCCTTACTCTCATTGTCTGCAAAGGAGGAGCCTACATTTTCTTCCTCAGACTCATCATCAAACCATTTCAGAAACATTTTGTCTTATTTTATAATAGTACAAATAAACAATATCATTTCACAATTAGAATTGTAATTACCACTTTGAATGCAAAAAAAGACACAAGATTATTCATAGGTGAACACCATGCTAACTTGTCCAACACAACTGAAACAAAGACAGCACCGAAAACATTAGCAATAACTATTATTTCCAATTCTGGTATCTTGTTGAAGAGGATACTTGGATAGAAAGATAGAGGAGAGTTTGGCCACAAAACTTCCAAGAAGCCTGAGTTACAAGTGTTTTAAAATGAAAGGTGAGCATAGCACTCACCCTTCAGTAACAGCAGGTTAAACACACATGTGACTGATTAAGGATTAATAGAAATTTCAAAAAAAGAAGGCTTTTATTATATAGGTTCTACATATTGTTCATTAGATTAAAAAAGTTTTAAAAGTTATTATAAATGATTAAGAACAAGAAGTCAAACCTCTTTAATAAATACAATGAATGATGAGTAGGAAAATTGAAGTGTTATGGAACAGACAGATAATTCTGAGAATATATGAAAAAATTTTTTCAATTACATTATTGGAACAAATATACATTCTTACCTTATCTAAACATATCAAGATGATTAACTGATATCATGTAGCACTATTAAACTAAATATGGAAGAACTTAGAGTTTAAGAATCTTTTACTAAAGAATAGTTAAGAGTTTGGAAGTGTGTAAATGAATCCTGCATAAAGCATGGAGCCCGTTTTACAATTTAAAACATTGAAGACTAATAATAGAAAAGCAGTCTATGAAGAATAAAAATATAAAATAAATCAAATAATCAAACATATATTTAAAGTGCTGAATAATTTTCAGGTTACAATTAAACTAATTTTAATCAAATACTAGAATTTTAGCCTGAAAATAATCTAGCTTGTTAAGCCTGTTGAAATTGTATAGTCAAAATTTATTGAAAATATAATATTCAAATATATAACAATATATTTCAGACACAAAAGTAGTGCAAGATTTTTTTTTCTATTAAGTATTTTGATTATCATTATGTCAGGTGTTACAAGATAAAATCATGATAATAAATAAATAAAATATCACAGTTTAAAAAACTGAATAAGTTTATTAGTACATGAAGATAAAAATTATTTGTAGTCTTACAAAAATAATTAAACAATTATAAATATAAGTTTCTATTTCTGTCTGATAAAATTATAATAAAATTATTTGGTAAATTAATCATTGTATTTCTAATGATTATTTTATAGCAAGTAAGTTTTTTTACAAGTGTTTATTATAAAGATTATATCACAGGACAAATCTCTTTTATAATAATACATACATTCATTTTATAAAAAGCCATTAAATTCTGTTTTAATTATGTAATCTGTAAAAATTTTAATTTTTTAAAATAAATAATTATTAACGTTAAAAACAAATTTTTAAAAATCTTAGCAAATCATACTAATAACATTATTATTTATTGTTTTTTATTGTGATCTGCTAAAATTTTATTTAAAAAAGACTTTATAGAAAGAGATTTTATTGAAAAACACATACACCATTTTTAGTAACTTCTCTGATATTTTTTCAGCTTTAAAATAAATCAATTTTAAGCATTATTTTATCAGAATGTTTAAAATTGTGTATTTAATAAAGTCTAATAGTCTTCTTCATCTTAACAATCCCTAAAGATGTACAGATACTACATATAAGTACATAACTTACTACAAACTATTTCAAATCCATAATATAATAATAAATTTTCAAATGTATCACTTAAAAATGTAATAAATATGTTTATTAAACTGTCTTAATTATACTTTCTATTTGCAAAATTTCCTCAACTTTAACACAAAATAAGAAAAAAGTGAATTTTTAAGAAATTTGTGGGATTTCCCAAGATGAGAAGAATTTCCCAGGTTAAAAAAACAACCAGGATCCCGTTGGAGAAATCGTAGTCACCATCCAGAGCACATTTTGTTATTTGGTGAAACCCTCTCTTTTTCAAAAGTTTTCTTACAAAATCATAATGAACACACTTTATTAGACACATATATGAGAAGCAATTACATATTAAAAAGGTATCATAAAGATGTACATGAACAAACAGCACAGCTCTCATTTACATCTTTATTTTGAATGGAAAAAGCAAGTGATTAGTGATCAGATTTTGGAGGTCATATAACCATGCTGCAAGGCTGTATTATGCTTAAATCAATATTATGACCATACAAATAATTTGGGTCTATACAGAATTATCCTTTTTTATTAATTAATAGTCCAACTAGAGACAGATGGTAACAACTTAAAAACCAACAAATGACATTAAAAAATACATACAATACAAATAATATTGATTTAATCAACAAATTAATCTTTGGAACTTTGTTAATAATGTAGATATGCAAATTAAGAAGCTGTTTCAGTGTTCCACCAGAGATCAGCAGATGGATATTAATACAACTAATTTGTATCTAAGTGATATTGTGAAGAATTTTAATACTGTGTTCTTGGCGTTGGATCCTCTACGAAAAGGTTGGTGTCAATTGTATTGTATGTATTTTTTAATGTCATTTGTCAGTTTTTAAGTTGTTACCATCTGTCTCTAGTTGGAAAACATCACTTACCAGTTCTTCCCGGACATCTCTGCAATCTTCAACTATAAATGGATCACCCCTAACTTCAAGCTCATTCAGTTTCTGACTAACCACGGCCGCTTTCACTCCTACATCAGCCGATTTGTGGATCCACGCAACAGTGGCCTTTGCACAACATGCAACACTCAGGACGGCAGCCTCCACTACATTCTTCACTGTGCAATGCTGGACTTTGAGAGGACACAACTACAATTACTCATCAGCAGTCGGCCTGGCCATTGGCCACAAAATAATCATGAGTTCCTTAACGACTTGATCAACAACAAGGACACTTACAACCAATTTATAACCCTAATCGACCAGTATAACATCAAGACTAATGTACCCACTGGCACATCAACTCTCAACTAGCTGTCTGCATCGTCTCCGCTGCTGTATATCAACATTTAAATACTGTATAATTCCTTTTATAATGTACTCTACATCTAACCTTTTCTTTGTTTTCCCAATGTTTATCCACATATTATGTTAACTTAATTATATGCACGTATATATTTTAAAACTTACTGTTTTATCCTTCTACTCTGCTACTACTTTCATCTTTACTTTATTCTGCATGTGTTCTTAATTATATACACATATTGATTACCTGTAATTTGTTTTGTAAAATATCTACCTCGTATTATGTATTGTATATTTAATCTGTGCTTGTCTTTCGTTGTATATTCACTTACAGCGTTATCAACACAATATGCATGTATTTACTGTACATTATTGTAGGTCTTACGTATTAATGTTATACTCTGCTACCATGTTATCTTTTATTTTATTTTGTAAGTGTATAATTATATACATATATTGCTCTCCTGTAACTTGTATCTATGTACCCTATCTCCAGTTATGCCTAGTGGTGCTGGTTATGCACGCATATGTGCTTTAATAAAATAACTGAACTGAACTGAACTGAACTGAACTGAACTGTCTCTAGTTGGACTATTAAAAAGGATAATTCTGTATAGACTCAAATTATTTGTATGGTCATAATATTGATTTAATCAATAAATTAATCCTTGGAACTTTGTTAATGCTGTATTATGCTTATTTGTTTTTATAATGTATGTCCCATTAGAGAACATTTAGAAATTTTGAAGCAAGGATATTCATATCTTTTCAGCTGTATTTCTAACAAATGAAAGTAAAGTGACTAATAAATGTACTCTGTATTTACAGATTATTCCACAGAACAATAAAATTAATGATATACAGATGCAGAGGATTAAAGGGACAGATGCAGAGAGATACAGGGGTTTAAGCCTCCATTGACACAAAAAAGATTACAAATTCAAACAATTTATTTGTTTGAATTTTAAACCTTATTTTTAAAAATAACACTTTATGATGAAAAATATGGTTTATTGAACCATCTATGATATAATCATTTTGCATATTTTAATAAAAGGACCTTATTTAAATATTCAAATATTTTAAATTTTTGAGTCAGTCTCCCTTTGAGTTATTCTGGATCTGCTACTGATAATAAAAGATTGGAAACTAATGTGTAACTAAAGTAAAATTATTTGATAATGAATAATTATTTATTATGACATTGTCACAATGCCAGGCTGCAATTTTCAATCATATTTTTAATTTAAAATATATGCTCTCCACCTGAAATTAGTAGTGGCTTGCCCCTGTACATAATACATTTCCTTTAACAATAGAGTCATGCTAGTCATCTTTCACTGGAAAATTTTTGAATTGAAATAATATGACTTCCTGTTTGCATTGGAAGCAGTGACAGATTATCTTACGCGAGGCCCATGGCTGGTAAAATTTGGAAGGGCCTCTGTTTTGTTAAATTAATTTAATCTGATAACTTTCTCAATATACATAGTGATTTTCATTTGATTTTCGATTTTCATCAAAATTTTCATTATTAATTTCTTATTAAATTAAGGCCCTTAATGAAAAAAAATAATGACAATAAAAACATAAATCATTATCATCATTATATTACATTTAGATCACAATTACTAGTTTTAGCTACATTACATTAGATCTCAAGACAATAGGTTTATGTTTTGTTTATATTATTTTATAAATACATTAGCTGTTACCCGCGACTTCGCCCATGGGGGTTTTGCAAGCAAACTCCATTTACATTCAGTATTTCAACAATCATGGTAATTGTTTTATAACACCTACAGCTGAGAATGATGATAATTGCTGAGAATCAAACAAACTATTTTCAATTTGATCAATTTTCTGGAACATTCTATAATAAAACCAATATGCAATAACAAATTTGAATTTAAAACAGTTTGAACATTTGGTTAAAAAAATCGAAAAATATAAAAATATTTATAACAATGTCTGAAATGTTATCAATTTAAGGAAAATTATGGGAATCAATTTCAAAAGCCATTCTTCTGGTTAAGCCTTAATGCTCTCCTCCCTATGGGGAATTTCGAAAAATCCCTTCTTAGTGTGCGTTTTCATGAGGTACCCTAACTGTGTACCAAATTTCACCTCTTTAGGTTTGGCAGTTTGCTCTGGGCGATGATGAATCAGTGATTCAGTCAGTCAGGACAAGTAATTTTATATATTTAGATTTATTCTAATTTTCTTTAAACATTCTTTTCATTCATACATAAAATATTGAGTTTAAATATGCTTTTTTCAAGACTTTTCTTTTGCAAATTTTTCAATAAAGTCATCACAGTTGATTGTATTTAATAATTCATATTCAATATAGAGAATTGTCATGGAATTTAACTAGTCCTTATTCATTTTGTTTCTTATATAATTTTTAATTCTCTTTAGACAGGAAAAAGATCATTCAGCCAAAGCATTTGATATAGGTAATGTTTGAAATACTCTTAAAATAGTTGAAACTTGAAATATAGTTGAAAAAGAATATTCAGCTGCTGACACTTATAAAGTTGCATCAGACATGACACAAACATTTTTCAATGTGAAAATTATTTTATGATATGACTCTTAAAATAATTTCCATAATGAAAAATGTTTGTATCATGTCTCATACAAATTTATAAGCATCAGCATCCGAATATTCTTCTTTAATGAAGTGAAGAAATTGTTCAACTTCATCTTCAAATTGATATTTATTTATATCTTTCTTGTAAATATCTTGCAGGATTTTAATGCATTTTTTTTCTTTCATTTTCTGGCATAGAAAGCACTTTTTGGAAGATGTGTTCTTTTACAAATGTTCCAAAGCATAGAAACTTGATGATGACTGTTAAAGATGGAAGAAAACGTTCGTTTATAAGAGAATTAATGATGGGTTATAGGTAATTGCTTATTTATTTACAGAAAGCATGAAGAATATTTTGAAATTTTGTAAAATGTCTTCATATGCTTTTTTCTGCAGTCAAATTCTATCATCAGGCAATCACAAATTGTATAGAAGATATAGCACTCAAAAATTTCTCTTACAAAAAAAAAATTAACATTATTGCTCCTTTCCTCAAAGGTAATTTTTTGCTTCTTCGTTCTTCAAATTTACTACTTGTAGATTTTTCAGCCTCTTTGTCAATTACTTTATAATTTTATATTGTAATATTTTGAAACACAAACACTGAACCAATTTATGGTGTGGAACGATCGACTAAACATAAAAACAAACGTGCATAAATTTTAAAGAGGAAATGCTTTTGTCAATGGCCTGGCAAAAGTTGATACATAGGACACTTCAACCGCTCGTTATAACTGAGAAGGCGGACATGTCACGCATGCACATCGGATAATTTTATAACACTGTTCGAACTCAAGAACGAACTTATTTGAACATTATTCGTTAATGGCTTCCGTTAATGGCATTCGTTAAATTCGAATGGCATGAGCGACATCGAATTTTAAAAGAACTATTCGATCGCAGGAACGAAATTATTGGAACAACATTCGTCAATCAAATTTACAAGCTAAAACCTGATGAAGAGCCCAGAAGGGGTTTGAAAACGTTTGTTTTTATGTTTAGTCGATCGTTCCGCACCGTAAATTGGTTCAGTGTTTGTGTTTGATATATAGGTGTGGTGAATAGTGAGTTTTTGTGTACTATTTTGTTGTGGAAATAGCAAGAATCTGCCCAGTTCACTCACCATTTAATCCACCTGTGATCGGAATTTGTATATAGCTAATCGTGGTCTCTTGTCCCAAGGTTTCCATATCTGGTCTCATCTTTTGTCTAACTCCATTTTTGAGGTTAAGGAAGGTAGACAGATGAACGAACAACAATGGGAATTTATAGGTCTACAATTTTTTGAAATTGCAGCCTGATGAATTTTAATGTTTTCAAGTATATTATAAGCTACATAGAGCTTCTAAGACATGTAAGAATGAAGAAAATCAAATATCATGAACTCCTTTAACCAAAATAACAAGAACACCCAGAGGGTGTTCTTGTTATTTTGGTTAAAGGAGCAGTCCAGATAAGAGCATGATGTAATGATCCTGATAGTGCAATCATAAGCACATTTGACTGTAATATCAATGATAAATAATTTTTTAGCTATTTTTGTTTGTAAATAAAATGATAACTATTGTATATTCATGTGAATAATCCACAGGAGATTAAAAGTTGTCTCATTTTATCTTGTTTACAAACAACAGCATCACTTTCAGCCATTTTGCTAATGAGATCAATACAAACATTGTATCATTACCATGACAATTTATTTACTTCCTTTTTAAAACTCAGTGTACAAAATGACAGTGTAAAAATCTGTTTCATATTAATTAAAGCAATATTTAATTAATTAAAATAACAAAATTTAAATGATTATTACATAATTTTCAAGTTAGATGTTTATCCAAGCATTATCCTGCTGGAAAATGACTTTTTGCATGACCTCCATGAAAGGCAACATGAGATGGTAGGATTTCCTGATCTTATTGCTATGCTGTCAATGTCACTCGTACCACTACTAGTAGGGATGACAAAATGTCATACTAGATGACTCCTCAAACTGACAACCAGTAGTAAGGGTAGTGTGCTGTTCAACAGTACGGACATGATTAAAATGATCTCCAGTAGTTACCAACACTAAAATACAGTGGTCATCTGTTACCAAACAGAACCAAAATTCATTGTTAAAGATATGCTGTCAGTCTGTAACAATGCATGCTTCTTTATAATAGCACTATTGCAAACAAAACTGACGATTTTGGGGTGCTAATGGCAAGAGACAGTAATCACCATGTGTGAAAATTTGCCTCTGCTAATTTCCTGCCAATGTATGGAAATAGAAGTCTTTATCCATCCATATGTCTCTGGATGGATAAAGACACCATAGCTGCTGTTCATGCTTGTCTCTCAGTCAGACAATCATCTCTTCTAATGGTCTGTCTGTTCAGAGCTTTTATTGTAAATGTGTCTGTCCAGATATATCCTGCCTCCAACACACTTATCAACACACACCAACAACCATGCTCAGATGGCAAGTAATTTGGAAAAATGGCCATCAGCCCAATAATACAGCCTTTCTCAAACAAACTCAGTAAACTGTGCATTGTACAGAAATGCCTGGCATTCAAAGACTTCCAAACAATAAGTACATTGAAAATTATGAACACAGTGAATATCTCAAGCCTTCTTATAAAATACAATAAAATACCTTATAAGGTACTGAGGAAGTGATTTTAAGGTACTATAGTGACATTACATTATGGAATGTAATTAGATCACAACTGTAATAATTTATATAACTATATGACATGTTTGGCAGTAACTAGACATTTCTATCTGAATTTATAACATTTATGTCAATGATTATCTACTAAAAATAAATGTTTATAATCATAATAGCTGATAAAATTTTTGACATATCTTATTCTTACTAACAATAAACAACACCAAAATTTAAAATGAAAAAATATATATACACAAGAATAAGTATAATTAATAGAAATAATGTATATTTAATAATTAAACATAACAGTTTCNGATAACTGACATATAAAATAAAAAACATACTTTTTTTATATTGAAAATAAAAACCTATATCAACATCCAATTATTTTGGCTGTTGGTTGGTTGTTTATTAAAATAAAAACCTTTATTTTTGGATAAAATAAGCAGATAATCATTTGTTAAGTATTGTTATATTATTATTATTATTATTATTATTACGTTGTAAATATCATGCTCCGCTGATACTGGTTTGAAGTGCTATGCCAGCTGTAACATTAAGCTGTTATTGATATGTGTGTCAACATCTAGAAACTTCCTGACAATGTGACATGTTCAATATTGCATTATTATTATTATTACTATTATTATTATTATTAGCATATATTATAAAATATTTAAGATACAAAGCAAAATCATAACCAGCAGATGCTCTTATTAACATTTTATCAATTCAAATTAAATTGAATTACTAGTATTACAATATATGAATCAAAAATGTATTATAGAAAGATTTATTAACTTCAAAAATCTCTGGAATATAGATAACTTTTTTAGAATACCAAACACATAATTTACAGATTTTATTACAAAAATTTTTTCTTCAAATAATTTATTATAATTTTATAAAAATATTAATACAGTACAATAAAACAGATAAAATAGAAAAGTCAAATAGAATCTTAAAATTATTCAGAATTTATAATTATACTTACAGAAAATTATAATATGGTAAACAAGATATTTTTCCTTTCAAACAAAATATTGTTTATATTAATATGCCAAATGAAACTACATACATATCATTATGTAATTTACTATAGTTATTTCAAATTATGAATGATTATGTCATTAAATGTGGCCACTAAAATCACATTTAACTTTGGTAATTTTCATTATATATGAGTTAAAAACTTTTCTAATTCTACTGTATCATTTGTCATTTTTCTGTTTTTTAGTCTATTTTATTTCATTTCATAAACATGTTATGTTTAAATCTTAAACATGACATGTTTGTGAAATGTTAAAATAGTTTTAGAAACACTTTGCCAATATCATTTTTATTTAAATTCTGTTATTTTTTTTACAAACTAGTGAGCTTAATGAGATTTTGGTATTTTGAAAAATGCTTTATTCTGAATAAATCTGACTTCTTAAACTGTTTTTATCTTGTATACAGGATTCATTTGTTTTTATATTAATATTATTAATGTTAAAATCAAATTTTTATTTTCATTTATATCCCAACAATGTAAATAATTAGTGCATTATAAAAAAATCAATAAATAAATACAATAAAATTCATACAGAATTAAATCTATTTTAACAGTAAATCTTATTTCTTTTATATATAGTTTGCATATAATTTCTTTATATAACAACACTCAAACTAACAGTCAAAATATAATGTTTCTTTATATAGTCTATAATCAAACATATGTATTTTTTCTTTTAATTTTGAGACAAGAATATATAATAATAATACAGGTATACCTCGACTTACGTCGTTTCGAGTTACGTCGTTCCCGATTATACGTCGTTTGTCAAGAAAGTATATGGAAAAATAAAAATCAAGTTTAAGTCATTTTATTCGACTTTACGTTTGTCCGCCACAAATATTAAAGTCGTAATATCACTAGAAAAGCGTTTAAAGCACATAAATCACATTAAAATATGTACATTTACAAGTATGTACTGTATTTACAGTACAGTACATGCATTCGTAAATTTAGATTACTTTTTTCTGTACTCTATTAAAAACTAAAATTTATTTGTTTGTAAGCTTAAAATAGATCCTTATTAACCATATATTATTAAAAATGCATTAATAAATAAAATACAGAACAGGAATTGGTAATTTATGGTTTAGCCTAGTGGCAAGTAGATTCGGAGACAAGTAAATTCGACTTAAGTCGTTCTCCTGGAACCAATTACCGACGTAAGGCGAGGTATACCTGTACTTACCTTAGACCTTAGAAAAGAGAGCTAAATAAAAACTAATATCCTAAAACCATAACGTGAGGATACTTTCGATTCTACCAATCAAAAAGTGATCTTTAGATTGAGATAATTGAATACCCCAGTTTGCCTGCTCTAAAGAACAAAATTTACTCTTATAATATAAACCACTTCCTTAAATGCAAAATTTAAATAATAATTAATGAAAGAAGTTTTCAAAAATACATTTAAAAAATGTGAATGTGATAGCAAAATTTATTTCAAAATTTTTTGGTTTGTGGACTTATAAAAATTTCTTGCAAATCATATATTAAGATAATTTTGAAACCCTCTTTCAAGTAAAATGATTAGTGAAAGGAGAGTTTCATTCTGTCTGATTTAGTTTAAATAAACAACTGAGATAAAAATACAGTTCAGGTATCAAATTAAATTTCTTATCCTATAGATCAGTGTTTCTCAATGGGAGCGATATCGTCCCCGTGTGAATGTTTTTCCATGTTGAGGGGGCGATTAGTAACAATTTATATTTTGGGGAAGACGAAAAACAATTTTCTGGGCGATATAGTAAAACATTATATTAAGAATAATTAGATATTTAATTCCTTATATCATACAATAATTAAACAAATAACATTATACAAGTCACTAGTCTATTCAATGCAGTACAAATTTGGCATTAGCCTTGGCCTTTGGTATCGGAATTTTGAAGTGAAGGGGCGATACTACTTAATGATTTTATTGAAGTGGGTGACGATTCGTTAGATGTTGAGAAACACTGCTGTAGATGATATGATGATGCTGAAGAGAAATTTCAGAAAGGTACAATGATTCAGGTGTGGCAGAGTGGAAAAGGTGTAATGTTAAGCATATGGGATAAACATATCGAACACTCACATGTCATCTAGTGATTTAGTTCCTTTTTACCATTCCTACTTTTTTTGCTTATTGTTAACATTAATAAATTTAAATAAAAGTAAATCTTAATTTAATTTTATATTTTCATGATGTGAGGTAGCAGAAGTTCGTATATCAAAATTAGCCTTTAATATTAATATTGTTCAAGTTACGTAACAATTGTTACTCTTAGCTACCTGAGAAAATATCCCATTACCGGTTCTTGACAGCAACATGACGCTTTCTCATGAACTATTTCTCGTGGATTAACTGTCGGTGGATATCACTAGAAACAGCCAAGGAAAGTCAGTTGCCTGGTTAGTTCTTCCTGAGGAAAGAAGTCGTTGCCCGTTCCATTAACAAAGAGTTAGTATAACCTTTATCAACAACCTTTTTTTTCTGTTAGTGCATGATTGAGCCTGTATATTTCAAAGGGATATTTTGACTGGATATTTCACCCTTGGACAAGTCCTGGGTAATCCTGTAAGAGGAATTATTACCTCGTTCTCCGATTCTACACAACCTTGATCAGGATATCTGTTACAAAAAGTATTTATTGCCACATGAACCTTATGTAAACTCTCTCTCTCTCTCCGTGACCGAATTTTTTTGTATCTTTCTCAAGATTTTTTTTTTATTAATTAAATCTTTGTTAAGTATTAATTGTAGTTTGAGTCACTTCCATATGCTGTCTCTCGATTGGCTGACATTATGAATCTATCTGTCCACTTATGGGACCACTCACGCAACAGTGTGACATAGTAATTGCCGTCTCAGCTTTCGTGTTCCGCAAAACATGATGTCCACCCTGACAGGGCACTAAGGAGGTGCTGACCAAAAGGTCACAATACATTTAACATTAAGTGTTTATAACAATGTTGTCATTAATATTACAGAAATTGCTTTTAGCCCTAAGTATAATTAAATTAATTAAAATATCTATAACCACGAGGCAGATAATAGTAAGGGCTTATCACATTTAATAAAACAAAAAGGGGTGTACAATAAGATGATTACTTAAGTATAAAAACCATAAAATGGTTTTTACTGTTTTTATACTTATGTAATCATCTTATTGTACATCCCTTTTTTGTTTTATTAAATGTTTTTACTTTGATTCTTGAGCATTTGTGCCCATTATTATTGGTGTGATAAGCTCTTACTATTATCTGCCTCACTATTATAAATATTTTAATTAATTTAATGTTGTCATTGTTAAACATTGTTGCTTTATTTTGACCATTATAAACAAGTTAATGGGAATGAACTTTATCTTGAATGAACTTACAATTACAAATCTTCTAATTTAGAACATACAATTTAGGAAATGCAAAGAAGGCAATTGTTTGTATCCAGCATTGCTTGGACTTTTGAAGGGATAGGGAATTGGCAATATTGCAAAACAAAAAAAAAATTGCTCTGGCTAAAAATTTCCTCATCCAGACAGGCAAAGGATTTTATACCATTTGACATATCCACACCAAATTTGGCATGAATATTCTTTGACACACTAGAAAAAATATTGTGAGTGTCTTCACTCCCCAACCACTCATAAAGCCCAGTCCCTATTAACTATAGCCAGAGCAACTTTTTTGTGTTTTGTAGTTTCATTATTGTAAATACTCAGGTCAATAAATATATATTTTAGTTACTAAGACTATTATTTTTATTCCCCTCTCCTAATCCAACTTTGTCAGTCCCCCATCCCCTCAAAAGACTGAGCAATACTGGGCACATGCAGCTAGTTTATAATTGTTTCAAATAAACAATAACAACACAGTTACCTTTCAAATAAAACTGAAGAAAATAATTATAATTTACTGTAAAAGCTCTTCATAATCTTTTAATCAATTAATATTAAACAAAAATTATATTTATGGTACTAAAAATTTTGTCTGTACAAAATTATATGTACTGTACATATGAAATGATTGTGATTTCTCATCAATTTTCAACAATCTTTATTAACAAGTTAATATATCTGAAAGATTGAATTTAATAGAATATGTAGAATTTATATATAACTTTTATTTATAAATATCATATTAATAATGATCGTATTTAAAATTATACAGGATAATTCAAGATGGTTGTACAAAACTTCAATGAATTCTCACAAAACGCAATGAAAATGTATAATCAACAGCAGGGATTGTAATACCATGCATTTGAGATATTAGTCCACAAAGATACAAGGGTATGCATGAAACATGTTATTCCTTCAGTGTACACATTAACTCTTACTCTTCGTTTATACTTAAAAAGTTAATGTATACACTGAAGGAATAACATTATGTTTTCCCTTCAGTGAAAATTTCCAAGTACATTGAAAATTTTTTCTTTCAAATACCTGATGACAAAACTGTTTTTACTCCTTAGGACTTTGAAGTCAAGGGGATTTTGTATAGAAAACCAAACAAATAACTTTTCCTTTGGCTGATTTTAGCCAATTTTGTGTTTAACCTTTCAGTGAATGTGCCTTTCGGGAGCTCATGAGAGGACACATTGTGGCAATTACACTGCATATGTAATATTACTTGATTTAAGTCAATGATTAATTATTGTTTTGAAAATATGAATCATATATACCAGAAAATTAATTTTACAACATTTTAATGAACAAATTGGTTATAAAATATTTAGATAATAAAAAGAAGTCACTTTACTTCCATATGATGTTCATCTTCACACATGGCACATATACTCACTATATTACTATGCTTTTTGCAAACATTTCTACCGCATTCCTAACAAATTGATTTTGTCCTATTGTTTATGTGTTTGCCACAAATAAAACAAATTCCAGGTTTTGTTACTTCTTTAGATGGCTCTTCGTTTCCCTTATATTTTTCCAAAAATGTGTGAATGTCTTTAGGAAATGTCAGCATCATAGATCTTTCTTTCAAATATTCTTCCATTAGACTTAGGGCAAGTTTTTTATAAAATGTTGTCTTCTGTCTTTGTTATCAGGATTCTTAAATTTAAATATAATATTAGAATTTATTCCAGCAATGTTGAGAGACGATAAAAGAGAGTTAGTGGCCATCTCCTTGTAATTTGGAATGTGTGTAGGATGAATACATCTGATCTATAGTACCTATACCACCTTTAGTAGCATTGTAGTCCAAATTTATCACAGCCGTGTTAATTTCCTGATCAACTTCAGGAGTGTCATCATGGTCGAAAAAAAGATTACAGCGTTATTTTTCTTTGGAACTATTGAAGCAATACAATAATCATATTGAAAACCAAATAGACATGAATTTATTTGTCTGGTTTTATTTGGAAGAAATTCTGGAGGTATTTCTTGTTTATTTTTCTTCATTGGTCTTAAAAAGGTAAGCCCTTTATTCAATAAATTTATGGCTAAAGAATAATTACTGTAGTAACTGTCTGTAATAACACTTCTTTTTGTTTTTTTCTATCGGCACAACTAATCTCTTTACCTTTTACCTGAGGAGGACACGGAAGGTGTTCGGAAAACGTTTGTTTCTTCAAAGTTGTTTATTGTATTTCTTCACATCAGTTAGAGGCTTGAGTAAGTAGATTTTATTTATTTATTATACACACCTCGATGTGCATGAAGAAGTTATAATCTCTTTACTACATAATCGGCCATGTTTGATCTCTCATAGGGCCCTTGCACTTGCTTTCCACAATAAATCTCAAAATTAAGAATACAAAAGGTTTTAGCATCAAATAGAGCATATATTTTTATGCCCTATTTTGCAAGCTTATTAGGAATGTATTGTACAAATCCACTACATCATATAAAAGGATGAAGCATCTCATCAATTGTCACAAACTCACTCACATTGAAACTGCCTATACAATTGTTGACAAACTCTTGGTGAAAGTCTCAAATTGATGCAAGCTTATCAGTTATTTTTCATTCATCCCTGGTTTTTAAGTTGTCAAATCTAAGTGCATGAAGCAAAAACCGAAAACATTTATAACTGAAAAGGACCTGTAAAAGGATCATTCCTGTACCATTGGAAGACCAGAGCTCACAACAATTAGTGTGACTCCCTTTTTTTTATACCAATCAAATACAATGCTCCAAAAAGGCTTTTATTTCTGTTTTGGTTGTATCTCTGCAGTCTCTATCTCTTGCATACTTGACGTCAGCCCTTTTTTTTTTTGAATATATCTGTTAGTATTTTATATAATTCCTTCAATCATTTGATCAGTAATAAACAAGTGAAATTCATCTATTTCTTTATTTGTACTTTTGGCAATAAGTTTTGGTCCCAGCAATATTTTCATAATATTTTTTGCTTTTGTCTTACCCGAATATAGAGATTTACTGATCCACAAGTTTCCTCATCTTTTCCTATATAAAATCAACACTTGTCTTTTTCTATCTGCCCATGTTCACTATTTTCTTCAACAACAATATTATCTATGCTATTCCCTGATTGTTTGGAATCACTATCATGAGAATTTTCTTGTATAATTTCCTCTTCTGTCTCACTTTCACTGTGATAGTCAATTTCTTCTGGCTCTTCACTTTCTTTGATTAATTCTCTCAATACTTATTCTAAAGCTCCTTCCAACTCTTCCTGGTTCAAAGGTTTACAAGACCTAAAGACATCAAAAAAATACATATTTTGCAAAAGCTGATTGGAACACCTATATACTAATATAAATTTTAAAATTTATAGGAACTTACGACATTGTTAATTTAACATATTTATTCAATAAACTTGCAAATATTGACCTACTTTATTAAAAAAATAAATATAAAAGTATACTGATATTTTACTTACATGACAGAGCATGTAGCAGCAGTTACAATGCAAATGAGGTATGACTTGATTCAAAGTCCAGTAACAACTAAACAGTTAGTATAACTGACCCAATTTCATAAACACATTGTAACGTGTAATATGAAGAGAGAATATCATGACGTACTTCCGCAATAATTAAGTACAATGTCAAACAAAAGACCATTTTGCAGCAATTTGCCACGAGCACATTCACCAAAGGGTTAAAGAGTTAAGCATATTACGGCTGCCTGTGATATCANAAATGTTATGTACATATGAAATGATTGTGATTTCTCATCAATTTTCAACAATCTTTATTAACAAGTTAATATATCTGAAAGATTGAATTTAATAGAATATGTAGAATTTATATATAACTTTTATTTATAAATATCATATTAATAATGATCGTATTTAAAATTATACAGGATAATTCAAGATGGTTGTACAAAACTTCAATGAATTCTCACAAAACGCAATGAAAATGTATAATCAACAGCAGGGATTGTAATACCATGCATTTGAGATATTAGTCCACAAAGATACAAGGGTATGCATGAAACATGTTATTCCTTCAGTGTACACATTAACTCTTACTCTTCGTTTATACTTAAAAAGTTAATGTATACACTGAAGGAATAACATTATGTTTTCCCTTCAGTGAAAATTTCCAAGTACATTGAAAATTTTTTCTTTCAAATACCTGATGACAAAACTGTTTTTACTCCTTAGGACTTTGAAGTCAAGGGGATTTTGTATAGAAAACCAAACAAATAACTTTTCCTTTGGCTGATTTTAGCCAATTTTGTGTTTAACCTTTCAGTGAATGTGCCTTTCGGGAGCTCATGAGAGGACACATTGTGGCAATTACACTGCATATGTAATATTACTTGATTTAAGTCAATGATTAATTATTGTTTTGAAAATATGAATCAGATATACCAGAAAATTAATTTTACAACATTTTAATGAACAAATTGGTTATAAAATATTTAGATAATAAAAAGAAGTCACTTTACTTCCATATGATGTTCATCTGCACACATGGCACATATACTCACTATATTACTATGCTTTTTGCAAACATTTCTACCGCATTCCTAACAAATTGATTTTGTCCTATTGTTTATGTGTTTGCCACAAATAAAACAAATTCCAGGTTTTGTTACTTCTTTAGATGGCTCTTCGTTTCCCTTATATTTTTCCAAAAATGTGTGAATGTCTTTAGGAAATGTCAGCATCATAGATCTTTCTTTCAAATATTCTTCCATTAGACTTAGGGCAAGTTTTTTATAAAATGTTGTCTTCTGTCTTTGTTATCAGGATTCTTAAATTTAAATATAATATTAGAATTTATTCCAGCAATGTTGAGAGACGATAAAAGAGAGTTAGTGGCCATCTCCTTGTAATTTGGAATGTGTGTAGGATGAATACATCTGATCTATAGTACCTATACCACCTTTAGTAGCATTGTAGTCCAAATTTATCACAGCCGTGTTAATTTCCTGATCAACTTCAGGAGTGTCATCATGGTCGAAAAAAAGATTACAGCGTTATTTTTCTTTGGAACTATTGAAGCAATACAATAATCATATTGAAAACCAAATAGACATGAATTTATTTGTCTGGTTTTATTTGGAAGAAATTCTGGAGGTATTTCTTGTTTATTTTTCTTCATTGGTCTTAAAAAGGTAAGCCCTTTATTCAATAAATTTATGGCTAAAGAATAATTACTGTAGTAACTGTCTGTAATAACACTTCTTTTTGTTTTTTTCTATCGGCACAACTAATCTCTTTACCTTTTACCTGAGGAGGACACGGAAGGTGTTCGGAAAACGTTTGTTTCTTCAAAGTTGTTTATTGTATTTCTTCACATCAGTTAGAGGCTTGAGTAAGTAGATTTTATTTATTTATTATACACACCTCGATGTGCATGAAGAAGTTATAATCTCTTTACTACATAATCGGCCATGTTTGATCTCTCATAGGGCCCTTGCACTTGCTTTCCACAATAAATCTCAAAATTAAGAATACAAAAGGTTTTAGCATCAAATAGAGCATATATTTTTATGCCCTATTTTGCAAGCTTATTAGGAATGTATTGTACAAATCCACTACATCATATAAAAGGATGAAGCATCTCATCAATTGTCACAAACTCACTCACATTGAAACTGCCTATACAATTGTTGACAAACTCTTGGTGAAAGTCTCAAATTGATGCAAGCTTATCAGTTATTTTTCATTCATCCCTGGTTTTTAAGTTGTCAAATCTAAGTGCATGAAGCAAAAACCGAAAACATTTATAACTGAAAAGGACCTGTAAAAGGATCATTCCTGTACCATTGGAAGACCAGAGCTCACAACAATTAGTGTGACTCCCTTTTTTTTATACCAATCAAATACAATGCTCCAAAAAGGCTTTTATTTCTGTTTTGGTTGTATCTCTGCAGTCTCTATCTCTTGCATACTTGACGTCAGCCCTTTTTTTTTTTGAATATATCTGTTAGTATTTTATATAATTCCTTCAATCATTTGATCAGTAATAAACAAGTGAAATTCATCTATTTCTTTATTTGTACTTTTGGCAATAAGTTTTGGTCCCAGCAATATTTTCATAATATTTTTTGCTTTTGTCTTACCCGAATATAGAGATTTACTGATCCACAAGTTTCCTCATCTTTTCCTATATAAAATCAACACTTGTCTTTTTCTATCTGCCCATGTTCACTATTTTCTTCAACAACAATATTATCTATGCTATTCCCTGATTGTTTGGAATCACTATCATGAGAATTTTCTTGTATAATTTCCTCTTCTGTCTCACTTTCACTGTGATAGTCAATTTCTTCTGGCTCTTCACTTTCTTTGATTAATTCTCTCAATACTTATTCTAAAGCTCCTTCCAACTCTTCCTGGTTCAAAGGTTTACAAGACCTAAAGACATCAAAAAAATACATATTTTGCAAAAGCTGATTGGAACACCTATATACTAATATAAATTTTAAAATTTATAGGAACTTACGACATTGTTAATTTAACATATTCATTCAATAAACTTGCAAATATTGACCTACTTTATTAAAAAAATAAATATAAAAGTATACTGATATTTTACTTACATGACAGAGCATGTAGCAGCAGTTACAATGCAAATGAGGTATGACTTGATTCAAAGTCCAGTAACAACTAAACAGTTAGTATAACTGACCCAATTTCATAAACACATTGTAACGTGTAATATGAAGAGAGAATATCATGACGTACTTCCGCAATAATTAAGTACAATGTCAAACAAAAGACCATTTTGCAGCAATTTGCCACGAGCACATTCACCAAAGGGTTAAAGAGTTAAGCATATTACGGCTGCCTGTGATATCACACATAAAGAGCCTAACCTTTCATACAACCATCTTGAATTACCCCATATATCACTACATTAACTGTATTCTATTCAAGTATATTATTAAATTCTTAACATATATAATGGAAATTTACTGTTTTTTAAATTTAACACACCATTTTAAGACTGAATTAATTTATAAAAATTAGTAACATCAATTATTATTTTGAAAACTGTCAGTTATTATTTTATTTTAGAATATACATCATCTTAATTTCAATTCAAAATTGATTTTTTGTTAGAAGAGAAATGTCTTTGACTGTGGTAGTTTATCTTGCAACTGATAGTTCCCTATAGTGACTGATTTCCATTAGATTCTGTTCTGCACCATATATTTTGTAGTACAGAAGTTAGTGGTGACATCATCATGACATACTGCTTAAGAAAGGCAGACCATGGTCTGCTTCTGCTTTTCTTGCCTCAGATGTAGCACAAGAATTTATGTGCCGCCAGGTGAGCATGCACATGGATTTGAATTGTTGTTTACTGATTTGTCACTGTCTGCGACATGATTATTGCTACATATATTTTAATTAAATACATTAAATCATTGACGAAAGATAATATTTTGTATCAAAGTATGTTTTAAAATGAATTTTAATCTTTATAATTAATTATTTTAATTTTTAAAGGAAAAAATAAGATTGTCTATGTATCTGCTCAGAAAAAGCTTTTGCTCAGAATCTGTTCAGCAAAACTTTTTTTACTCAGAGAAGTACATGTTCCGCTCAGCTAAAAAAAAATTAGAAGGAATGTTGCTTGTAGCACTCCAATGTTCTGTGTTTTGTCTGTCTACTTAAACTTAAGCATTCTTTGGTAACACCACATCTCAAAAGCTTGTAGAACATCGTATTCTTTATTGTTCAGTATCCATGTTTCTGCAGAGTAGAGAGTGATACTCCATACAAAAGCATATAAACTTAACAAAAAAAATTCTTTCTAAGTCTTACTTGTATCTTTGAGCATAGTAGTTTTTTTCCTTATTGCAGAAGATTGCTTGGCTTGTACAATGCATCTTTGGATCTCTAGAGTACATCTTCCATCTTTACCCCAAATATATAAATTTATCAACTTGTTCAATACTATCGTCAATATTTATATTATGTGATGTTTTTGACAATACTATACATTTAGCCTTGGGTTAATTTTCATACTGTAAGTTTTTGCTACACAACTGATCTTTTTCATAATTTTTTGTAATACGTTGGGGATACCCATTAAAAGAGCTTTGTCATCTACAAACTTTAATCACTTTGATTTTTTATAAAGCATCCAACACCTGATGCTGAGAAAAATGTTTATTTAAACAAACATTAATGTTTTCAACCTAATATGATAGGTCATCTTCAGATGCAAGTACAGTAGAGCATCGTTTATCCGAATCAATTGGGGACTGGGGTTGTTCGAATAACTTATTTTTCGGATAACCAATTATGTACAAAAAAATATATTAATTTATCCCGTGTTGAAATTTTTCTCCATTGCATGTCGCTTCGTGTTGAATTTTCGTCGATATTAAGCCTAACGAAGACTATTGTATTATTAAAAATTATTTTTTTATTTTGTATGAACAAAATAAATATATTGAAAAATATAAAAACAATAAAAAAATCATACTTCAGAAGTTAATTTAGTATCAAAAACGTAAAATATTTGAGTAACCGAAGACATAGCCAAAGATTACAGCACCACAGCACTGGCGAAAATTTAAATTTGCCAACTGGAATTCTTTCGGATAAACGACACTCTACTGTATTCTCGAATGTATTTAACTTTTATCTAAAATTTCTAAATATAGTTGAATACTGGAGGGAATGGGAAAAAAAATATCAAAATGTAAACATAAGCAAAGTAAGCTTCAATATTTTTTAGATTGAAGACAATATTTTTGTTCTGTTTCCATATTAAATAGTTTCATGCAATTCTAATTAACATTAAAATTTTATAGACCACATTCAGATTGACAAAAATTTCTACCACAAGCAGGATTCCTTCTTTAACAGGTTTCAACTTGGATAGGCTTCACTGTACGTGGTTTTAATTTTGTTTTAATTGTTTAATGAAAAAACAATTAAACAATTAAAACAAAATTAAAGCCATGTACAATGAAACCTGTGAAAGAAGGAATCCTGCTTGTGGTGGAAATTTTTGTCAGTCTGAATGTGGTCTATAAAATTTTAATGTTAATTAGAATTGCATGAAACTATTTAATATGGAAACAGAACAAAAATATTATCTTCAAACTAAAAAATATTGAAGCTTACTTTGCTTATGTTACATTATGATATTTTTTTCCCATCCCCTCCAGTATTCAACTATATTTAGAAATTTTAGATAAATACATTCGAGAATACTTGTATCTGAAGATGACCTATCATATTAGGTCAAACACATTAATGTTTCTTTAAATAAACGTTTTTCTCAGCATCAGGTGTTGGATGATTTATTATTTAAGGAGCTGAGTAAGATATCTGGTTGATTTTTTATGTTTATTCTTCCTGAATTCTTTCTGAAGTCTCTTGCATCATTAACTCTCCAAATATATCAAATTAAGCAGATGATAATATGCAACACTGACTCCTTTACTGATGTCCACTGATTCTGTTTTTCAACATCAGTGTTAAAGTTTGTTCACTGTAAAGGTTCCATATGAGATGTTTGTTGTGTTCATCACTACTTATATTCCTCATTAATGGAAATAGTTTGTGCCAAGACACTATCAAATGCTTTCTTGTAGTTAATAAGCAGATGTAGAGATTGCAACTGCAGTTCAGTATCCTTTCTCCCAATATTCTCATTGTGTCTATGGCATCTCTAGTTGCTCTTTGTTTAAGGAATTCAAATTATGTGTCTATAGGTTATGCCTTCACTTTATTTTCCATTAATTTCTTGAAGATAGTTAAAAATATTTTAGTTGCATGTGTAATTAAGCTTACTGTCCTGTACCATCTTGGTTTTCTAGGTATTTGTACTACAGTTGTTTTCAAAAGGGTCTCTAGTCTAGTTACTCTGATTTTATATAGAACTTATCAGATCAGAGTTATTCTTTCAGTTCATTTCCTATTGCCTAAAAGCTATCAATTTCAGGGCTTTATTTTTTGTGACTTTTCTTAGTTCTGTTTCAAATTCATGTTTGGTCGTTGTTATTGATGTGTGAACTACAATATCTGTTGGTGTTCAATTCACATATTTAAATTCTTGCTTTTAGAGTCTAAGGAGGTAGTTCTGTCTGCATGTTTTTATATGCCCCACTCGCTAAGAAGCTGTCTACTTTTGTCTTGCAAGGCTGATGTGACTCCTAACATCTTATTTGTGCATAGTATTCTCACTGTTTTTATGACTTGGTTGCTCTACTCCTATATTCTAAATCCTCTATTTCTTGGCATTTCCAAATCATAATTTTAACAAGGAGACCCTACGACTTTGGGAAACGGATTTTGATGATTTTTGGTGTAGAGATAGTACACCATTTGAGTGTACTACTTGTAAAATACTACAGTGCAAAGCTCAAATATAATTGAGAAAAACAGACTTAAAGTTTTCTTTAGCACTTTATAAGTTACGTGTACTTCCGCTTGAGCTCCTGACTTGTATGCTTGTGTGCTCAGGTTCAATTCTCTTATTGTGTATACTTTTTTTCATTCATAAATACTTATAATGTATTTATTTATTTATTTACTCATTCATTTATTTTTTTTATTACTTATTAATTTTTTTGGTAGTTTTTTATTATTTATTTATTCTAATTTAATTTCTACTACTCCAAGTCTAATATTTTTACTTTGAAAACGCACCTTTGTCAAGTTGAGAGGGAACTACTTATCCCAGGTTTGAACGTGGGTCTAGAGTCTTTTTCACTCACTCTTTAATAGTTTGTTTCAGAATTTCAACACAAAGAGATGTATTTGTGCAGTGAAATTTATTTTGAAAAATTATTTTATAATTAAAAAAATGTCATCAAGCGAAGCAACTTCTTCATTTTGTGACAAAAAAACTGTTGATGATAACTCTTTATACAGTGATGTATTGAAGCAGCGGCTAAAAGATGGAATAGTGTATTATGAGAGTTTACTTTTCGAAAATAATTTAATTGCAACAACATCTTCTGATACACTATCTGAAGATGCTATGCTGATATAAGAAAGTTTTTTACAAATGTATTTCTCATCAGACATTTACAAATACCTTGCAATTGTAAAAAAAGCAGAATTTATTTGTTGTTCTTGGTGTAGACAGAATTTTTGTTTTGAATGTTTTTACCATAAGTATCATTCAGGATCATATACATCTGACAAGGATATGTAATTATATAATATTGCTTCAATAAATTAAGTTCATTTTTCTCAATTATACTTGAATTTTGCTCTTTAGTATTTTACAGGTAGTACACTCACATGGTGTACTACCTCTACACCAAAGATCATCAAAATCCATTTCCCTAAAGCAATAGAGTCTCCTTGTATAACAATTACTTAACTATATCAATAAATTTAATTTCTTTATTAGTTGAAAAACAATTAATGCTAATTATACACCTATATAGATAAAGTATAGCAGATACATTTTACCCAACTCCCTCCAAAACAAAAAGTAAATAAATATAATAAACCAAATATTCATTCCATTATCTATACTAATATAATAAAGAGGTAATGTTTGTATGTTAGTTTGTATGCATCATGTAATCTCCAAAACTACTCATCCGATTTCAAAAATTCTTTCACCAATATTTAGAATGGAACCTCAGGGTGGACATAGGCTGTCGAATACATGTCGAAATTACCCCATTGGGGGGAGAGGGACAGGATTAAGGCTTACTGTGAAAAACTTGGCTTCTATTATACTATTTTAGATGCGGGTTTTTGCGTTTTTGATTGCGTTTTAAT